>NC_052532.1:81282246-81436320 GCF_016699485.2 Gallus gallus
CTGAGAGTCTGCTCTGGTTCTGTTCCCTTTACAGTGGAGGGAGCTGGAGGAGGCTGCGGGGACAAAGGAGATCTGGTCAGTCTTCTGTCCATAGAGTGCAGAAAGGCAGAGATACAGTCCCAGATTTGGCAAGGGGAAAAAGAGGAGAAACAACAATGGGGAAGGGAGAGAGGCCACCCTCCCCTCCCCCCCCCCCCCCAAATTGGGAATGGAGAACAGCTGAGTAACAGAAACCTGTCAAGATAGTAACTAATAACAATTAATAATTTATTGTACATCAAATAGCTCTTTTCCTCATGGTTTCCAAAAGCTCTTTACAGCCTATATATAGCGACTGCATTACGGTGTGGTATGTGCTTTTCAGCAGCATGGTTTAGGAACAGCCCTGCTGCTGAGGCACAATGGAGCCTGGTCAGCCCAAAAGAATGCTAGCAAAAGGTTTGCACCTCCTCAATCCTGCCTGCACATTTCACAGTAGAAAAATGAGTACGGGAGCAATCATTGTGAGGAGTGGTGAGAAGGCAGAGCATTGTACAGGTGTTATTAAGTCAGGCTGTCCCAATGCATTCAGTTGCATAGACCTTGAGAGTACAAGGATGGGGGCTGGAAAGAAACAAATGTGCTTTAGAAAGCCTATGATAATGACTTAAAATTGCTTTTCCTTATAATTGCAATTTTTAAGAGCTGACATTTAGCGATAAGCCAAGTGCTAGATGCTGATGGCTCACAGAATGTGGGGTCTTAAATAATGACTGCTACGCACTAATTCTTGCCTATCTTTGGGCATGTTCAATTCAGATGCTGTTCATGAGGCTGTTGGGGGAGGGTGAATTAGTGGGACCTGCAAAGGCAAACACTCATAAAGGGCAAGTCAGCTGGCAGACACTGCTATACAATGCATCCTTTTCTTATGGCATCTGCCCTGAAACACTACCTCCGGGAGGGACCACGCAGCAGGCATCGAGGGCAGAGCGCAGCGCTACAGGACAGGAGGCGAGATGTGTGTACCTCACTGAGAAGGCTGCAGGGAGTATAATGCAAGTAAGAAAGCAATTAAAAGAGCTGAGCAAACAAGCAATAAATAATGTAGTGAGAGCTGGTGTAATAAACCTCCTTAGTAAAGCTGGCCCGTAGGCCAGCCTCAAGTTCCCTGAACCTGAGCAAGAGAAGCTCCACCTTGTACAACCACCCAGGGCATAAAGTCACTTTAGAGGAGCAATTAGGGAAGAAACTGCTTACCGGGTGGCTTTTAGACTGTATGCTGGTAAGTTTAGGAGGTGGTGGGAAAACCCCAATGGACTGACTGACTGAGGCTGCTTTTTCTAAGTGAAAGCTTACTTATGTAAATGTGTTTAAGAGATGCCTTTCAGTGAAACTGTTTGCTACATTTCCTGCAAAGAGCTAATGGAAACCCTCCCCTTACAGATGATGCTGTTAAGGCTGCATTATAGATCTCACCTGTGGATGCTTGAAGCTCAGGTGACCAGCTGCAGAGATTATTTGCTAAGGCTTTGGCACTGCTTTTTCTGTAGATGGATACAAATGCTGAAATGCCATGGGACCTCCCATTTCCTGGCTTTTTTTTATTAGGCCTTGATGGACAGGCAATGCTTTGGATGCATTTTGAGTTGCATTTCTTATCAAAGATGGTTGCAATTCAGAGGTGATTCTTCCTTTCCTGCCTGTCCTTGGGCTTGTAATTAGGAAGTGATTGCATTTATATGAAGAGCCTGACATCTACATTAAGCCTTCAGAAACCATTAGCAATAGATGGACCCCGTGGCTTTATGACCAGAGAGGTAAGAATAATCTGGTGGAAAGACGTTGCCTGAAAAAATTTGGCCTAGCTTGGAAACCTTGTCTAAACTGCTGTTCAGTGTGAGCAGGAGGAAATTTGAACTCCAGGCTGCATTTCTTGTGTGCTGCTCCCACAGCAGCCTTGACATCTAGGGGTGGATATCTCTATGTCCTTGAGCATCGTGCAGCCACCTGGAGACGCTTGCTCCAATGTTCCTTGGCAGGCCTCGTGCCTCAGGGAGGGATGGGAAGCATCGCTGGGAATTGGAAGGAAGGCTGGGTTTCTGCAGTAAGGTATAATAGCAGCTTCTATTTGAACCAGGTGGTAAAAAGGATGGCACAAAACCAGCTCATTCCCAGGACAGCATCTTTCTGGACCACTTCCACCAGCTCTATGCCTTTGAGAAGCTGCTGTGGGAAACTGGGCAGTTTCTTCTTCCCATGTTTCCCTAGTTAATGATTTTCTTTTTTCCCCCAACGCATTCATACAGATTAAAACTATCAGCTTGAGTGTATCTATCTAGTGCCACGCAGTTAAAAAGAAAAATGAAAGTCTCCAGATGAAGGGCATACCAGCGCAGAGTACTAGCAATTGACCCTCTCGTGGTTTTCATACCTTCTTCCCCCAAATACTGATGTATCCTAAGATCTCATGATGTCACCAGGTGTCAGTGAGGTATGCAGGTGAAGGTAGAGTTTGTCTGGCTCTGTCTTCTCTGAATTTCCACTGTTGGCCTCTTGGTCACACTGTAGGCTGGAATCTCTTCCTGAATGGATTCATCCCATTCTAGAGATGTTGGGGTGTAATGAAGTGTGAAATCCATTTTTTTTCCCATCTAATGGCTGTGTAACTGATGAAGGATGACTGTGGTCCTCTCTACCACTGCATGGCACCTGTCTTCACTCATCTGTAGCCTGCAGATCCTCACTGATGTATCTCTTGTGGTTACTGCTCCCTGTTCCAGCAGTTTCCTGAAGAAGACATTTTTCAGGGGAGAAAAGTGCCTTCCTCACTGATGGAGCAGAGTCTACGGAGCATGGGAAGGGAGGAAAATAGAGGCAGACAAGAAGGCTGTATTTCAGTGGGGTTAGGCAGTCTTACATTCTGACTATTGGTCCCATTCTCATGGTCTCATCCTCAGCCCTTAGGATTAGCTTGTCCTGCTACTGCCTGTATCTGACAGCTGAGTATTCTGTGTACAGATGTCTTTGTTCTTCACTGAGGAAATCGAACCTGTGTGTCTCAGGAAATCAAGGCAAACAGCAACATCTCTGCTGAGTGGTCTCTTTGTAGTTGAAGCTTCCAAAGTAAATTGCCATTAGATCTAACATGATTGTCTACGTACAACTTGGGGATTTTTATTTCATAGGCTTCAGCTATGGCTAATTCACCTTCTCTAGACTCGTCTTTACTTTGAATTCTTGGCCTCACATTTTCAGTGGCTGCTCCTGCCTCCCCTATTCCTCCCATAACACAACCTGCATGGGGTGAGCAGTATGTAGGAACAGTGCGGTGCCTCAGGCTGAGTGGACCAGCCTCTTCTTCATGCTTGCTCCTCCCAGCTAGGCAACATGCTCTCTCCAGAGGTTTTGTTGCCTTCAGGTGCTCCTTTTACACAGCCCTATGAAGGGCCTGGGAAGAGGGCAGAGACAGGAAGGGAGGAGGGAGATGGGGAAGAAGGGAAGAGACAGGACCTGTGAAGAAAGGATCGTTGCCTCTGATCTATTATGAATTCTCCTGGGAGACGGTTAGGCTGGGAAGTGAGTGATAGCCACACCAGATGAAGAATTGTTCTGTGTTCCTGATGTATTTTATCCTCGACAGGGATTTAGTTTCTTTAACTATCAAGCTAACTATTTCTCATATATATATTATATAAGCTGTGAAAGATAAAGCACACATAGCATCAATCACATCTTGTCAGAATCTCTTTACCTCTTCCCTTTTCTTTATTTTTTTTTTTCTTTTACCTCTTCTACTTTATTAAATTCCACTTAAAACAAGGCTGTTGTTATCAGGGCTTGACTACAGTGTAACTGAAGGACCGCGTCACTATTTGACAATTCAGGGGGGACAAAATGGAAGGACAGGATGGGAAGGAAAAAAAAACCAACAAAAACTGAACACAGGTATAGGGTTTTTTCTCATTTTAAGAGAAAACCTTCCCTATGAAACAGGTTTTGTCTGGGTTCCTTAGAAATCCAGGACAGAAAAGGTGGCATAGCAGATCCTCAGGATTATAATAGTTCATAATTCCCTAGGAAACCATCTTCATCTCTGAACAGATTTTTTTTTTTACATATTCATCTCCAATGTAGTGACACTGTAATGACTCACAACCAGGAAGGTGAACAGGAAGGTATATAGCTGTTGTGTGTCAAACTTGAACCCTAACAGCTGAAGTGAGGTGGAGTCCTCAGACAAAATTGTAGATGAACATGCGGAAGTTCTTTTCAAATGTCAGTTTCCTGTATTCCCAGGTCTGTGTTTGCCTACCAGTACTGGCCTACCTTAAATCTCCAGGCAGAATATTGCATGGTCTTGATGTGATTTTGCCTTAGCTGTAGCTGTCCTATGACTGTCTTAGTTTGAACTGGGATGGGATTGTTTTCTTCAGAGCGTCTGGTACGATGCTGTGTTTTTGGTTCTAGGAGAACAATTTTTATTACACCCGGATGTTTACAGTTGCTGCTAAGAGGTGCTGTACAGAACTAAGGCCATTGTCAGCAAAGGGCCAAAGGAACTGGAAGGGAATAAAATTAGGACAGCTGACTTAAGCTGGCCAAAGGGATATTCTATTCCATATGGTAATATGCAGAAGGAGTTTTGAAGGAGAAGGGAGTTCATCTGGCTTTCTTCTGTTGCTTGTGGTGCTTGCTGGGCATCAATCATGGGGTGGGGAGCAATTGCTTGTGTATCTCTTGCTATATACGTTCATCTCTCTCTCTTGTGTTTACATATGTATATGGTCATATATATGTATATATGGTCATAACTAATATCTTTTTCCTTTATCTTAGTAAATAGTTTTATCTAAACCCACAAGTTCTACTTTGCTTTTCTTGATTCTCTCCCCCATCCCACTGGGGAGTGGGGGAGGGAGCAAATGACTGTGGTGCTTAGCTGGTGCTCTCTTTATTAATGTCTCTGTCTTTTTGGCTAACAGATTAAAGAAAGAATAACAAAAACAAACAGAAAAACTACCACCAGGTATCAAGATTGGTGAATAAGATTGTAATCTGTAATTTCTAAATATATTTTTTCCATTTACTACTTAACATGTAATCATGACAATGCACACAATATATGGTGCACCTATTGTGCTATTGTGTAACATCTTGAACAAACAGTACCTAATCTGCACGTTTGGAGGGTAAATATGTCACTTCAAATGCAGCAAGATGGAAAAATACAGCCCCATTCAATTTTTGGATCTCAATTTCAGAAATGCTGAGTATCTAGTGTACCATCTAAAATCAGCAAGAGTGATGATGCCCTGAGAACCAGGCCCTTGTATTTTTTCTCTTCCAATTTCACCTTAAATTAACCAGGCTTTTTTTTTTTCTGTGCTTCTTAACTCAGCTTTTTATTATGTTTGATAGAGAGAAAGAATGATTTTTTTTTTCCTTCCCTTGTATCTTGCACAATGGAGAACATAATGCCTTTCCTTTGAAGTCTTTGCTGTTATCCTGCCTACAAAGTCAGGCCTCTCTTTTGGTATCCAGTTTAATTAAATGCATCTACATTGAACAAGGAAGCTGTCATGGAGATCCTGAAATGGTTTCTCTTATGATAGCATACAACCCCTGACCATTTTAGAGTAAGTTCACCTTGTTCCAGTGCATCCCGTATCTTGTAGCATACTTAGCATTTTTTAATAGCATGGAACAGTGATGAGAGATTGTGGTTATTTTCTGAGTTAAGTTTCTTTGCTGTCGATCTGAAGTGAATGCTACAGTGTGATAGACTTGTGGAAGACAGTGTAGCAGAAATGGATCTGGGGGTGTTGGTTGATGCTCGGATGAACTGAGCCAGCAGTGTACTCAGGTGGTCAAGAAGACCGATGGCATCCTGGCTTGTACCAGAAATAGTGTGGCCAACAGGAGAAGGGAGGTGTTCATCCTCCTGTATTCAGCTCGGGTGAGGCCACCCCCTGAGCGCTGCTTCAGTTTTGGGCCCCTCACTGCAAGAAAGACGTAGATGCCCTGGAGCTTGTCCAGAGAAGGGCGATGAAGCTGTGAGGGTTCTGGAGCACAAGTCTTATGGGGAGTGGCTGAGGGAGCTGGGGTTGTTCAGTCTGAAAAAGAGGAGGCTCAGAGAAGACCTTACTGCTCTGTACAGCTCCCTGAAAGGAGGTTGTAGTGAGGTGTGGGCCGGCCTCTTCTCCCATGTAACTAGAGGCCAATTCCTTTAGTCCTACCACTAGTTGTTCCAGGGAAGGTTCAGGTTGGATATTAGGAAAAAGCTCTCTTCTGAAAGAGTGGTCAGGCACTGAAATGGACTGCCCAGGAGGGTGGCTGAGTCACTGTTCCTGGAGATGTTCAAGAACTGTTTAGGTGTTGTACTAAGGGACATGGTTTCACGAGGAGATATTGGTGGTAGGTAGATGGTTGGGTTGGATGATCTTGGAGGTCTTTTCAACCTTGGTGATTCTATGGTTGTACGAAAGCAACAATTAGACAAGCAGCCAATCCTACAGGAACTAAAAGGCCTTAATGAAGCTTATAGCTGAAGATCGTATCTTGCAAGTAATAGTTGAACATACTTGGGAGTCTCTGGATTAGATGTTCTTTGAAATGATTCTGGGACTGTAGAACAGTACGTGCAATGGAGAAGACTGAAGTCTTCTGAGTAACGGGTTGTAAAGGCTTTCCTCATTCACTTAATGTAGTGCAGCAAAAAAGGCAAATGATCTGGAAGTGTATCAGATCCAAAAAACATTTGTGATAAAGCCATTTGGGGTTTAATTCTGAAAGAAATATATCTTACTAGAAAATGTTAGGTTTGCTCTATTCAAATCTTGCATTATGCATGTGGAACAGTATGAAAAACTACCCAAGCTTCACTTGGCAGATGTTTGGTGGATATCTACTTGAATGATGCTTGTCAATAGAGCTGGCTTAGAATTAATTTTTGCCCACAGTTTATCTACCAGCATTGGATACGCTCCTTAATAATTCATATAGATTGCTGAATCTTAGTTTTTATCTCCTTGCAGTTAGAAATGGGCCTAATTAGCCACATTTAGAAGTGGACCATCAGTGCTCAAAAGTAGGATACAAAGATGGCTTCCAGCCATTGATTTCATCCCAGCCACTTGAAATGAATGTCACATAATCCCTCTTAAAGAGCTTGCTGCAACCTTTTGGGAATTACAACTTGGATCCAATGCATGAGACAGCCTTCATCAATGCTCAGTCTATAAGAGCACTGAAAGAAAGGTTTAACATAACTAGAGCAATTACCTTTGCCCTGCAAAACGTGGCTAATTTAAAAGCGACTCTTTACAGCTTTCTGTTGCTAACTGTGCAGTTGTTAGGATGCCAAGCTTGGCATAGACTGAATACACTTACTCCTCTTACTTAGAGTGAACTGTCCCATGTGTGCCATGCCGGCCAGGAAAACCAGTCATCAGTACTATGCCAGCTGATGAATCTGTGATATTTATGATGATAGAGTGCTGACAGTGACCTTATTTCTGCTGTTTCCTCTGTTATGATATCCCACATTGGAAGTAGGAATTGAACAGTTGGTCAGTATTGTTTTATCCATTAAGAGTGTAAGGTCTTGTGAATAAGGGCCTTGCTATGTTACGCCATCTTCAGTTCTTCTCAGGCAGCAAGGCCATAATGAGTTTCCTCTTGCACAAAGTCTTTGATTCACAAGCAGGCAATTAATTGCCATCATCTATTGTAAAGAGGATAATGGTATTACTCCCATGTCTTGACATCACACGTTATTCTGAATGGTAACTTTCATTTAAAACACTAGAGTATGTCAATGCTGGTATGTATAAGATTTTGCTATGCATAATTTGTAAATGTCAGACTTGGCAAATACATTGCAGCTTTTCAAGTGTTTGGCTTCTTCAGTTTAGTACTTACCCTCAAGTGTGCCCAGTCAGCATCAAACAGGTCCTAGTTAGGGTTAAAAATTGAATATAGATCAGCTTCTTTGAAATTACCTGCTTATTTTGAAGCTTAGCTGGATGTCATGTTTGCCTGAAAACCTAGCTCAAAGTGTCCTTGACTTACATTGCTTCAGTCCAACTGGATATAATGTCCAAGAGGAGGAACTCCTCCGTATTCCACATAGTTACCATATGCCATTTGGACATTGCTCTGTCTGTGACTTTCTCTTCCATCTGTAAGTTGCTATTGAAAGCCTGCAGCTAGTCAATTTCCACTTTCTTTAGAAATAGTGAATGAGAAATAGTGAGTGAAGGCCATCAGCAGCATAGAAGTCTCAGATCTTGTTATAAACTTTAAAGAACTGTGCTTGTCAGTCTGATAGCCAATGTCTTTACTCCACTTGTCCATCTTGGTGGTGCATTTTCACCAGAACTTTTGTCAGCTGCCACAGTATAATGTCTATACAGCAAGAAAAGTGCCTGTCACATGAAACGGACCCAAGATGATGGTCTGTTTGGTCCCCTTCCAGCCTTGTTTGCCGTGATTCTTCAATGAATCCAGCTCTAGGGTACATGCCAAGCACTCACTGGACAGCTAGTGATTTTTTATATATGTCATGACTTCTTTCTCGTGCTCATCCCAACTGGCATGAAACAATCTATTTCTGTATTAGTATAGCCTCTCAACCTCCAAAATACAGACCCACATCCAGACTACCAGGGGGGCTGCTCCAAAAGTAATGCCTTGTATTTCATTATGTTGGCCTGTGATGTCAGAGGTGGATATTGGTGGTATGGCAGTAGAAATTGAACCTTCCCAATGGTATTCCCTTACATTTTGTTGTTGTGTGGCAGATGGCAGCAGAGGGGCAGTATGACAAAAAAAAGGTATCTGATGTGGAAGTGAAGGTGTGGAATTGAATTCTTCTGTGCAGAAAAAATGGCACTCACTGACATTCATGAATGCTCGTTGAATGTTTCTGGAGACCAGACAGCAGATGTGAATGCAGTGAGGCAGTGGGTGGTGTGTTTCAGCAGTAGTGACAGCAACGTGAAATACAAGCCATGGATGGCCATGCAGATTTTGTGCGGCATGCAGGCTCTTGTTTGTTGCTGGTGGAAATGCATAGCTAATGGTGGTGACTATGTTGAAAAATAGTTCTTTTTAGTTGAGAATTTGCTCTGTCAAATAGTGTTATTGTGCTCTTTGTATCTGTCATAGTTCCCAAGGACATGAATAGGAGGCATTACTTTCAGAGTGACTTATGTACTCTTGCATATGGAATGTGGTCGCTACTTAATGCATTACACTCAGATGCTCGTTTAGCTCCTTAGCGTCTTTAGCTGCAATTTTTTTCATTGGCACAGCTATATAAACTGCCTTCTGAAAGGTCAGGACTTTTTCAGACAACAGTATCATTTGGATGCTTTCCTTATGTAACTGATATACTAGCTGGTCCTTTTAATGAATACTTAAATTTACTCAAAGATCATAAACCTTGGTGAGCGTCTTCAGTTTGGGCACATAATGACGAGCATATTTGGAGGGATTTTGATCACAGTTATTAAATCAAAATCTCTCCATGCTAATGAACAGCTTGGGACTGAGAAGGGCTCCCGTAGTATCTCCATAGTCTTAGGCAATGCAGTCACGTGCTTTTCACTTGTAATCTAATCTGCAATATAACAGAGTTTGTTTTAGTGCAATAACTTTCCCCTCTGCTCTTTGTTTTCATTACTTTCTGTCACGTGGCCTGCTGTTGCCATAATCATAGTTACTGAAAAGACTGTTAATGACAAACAAAAGACGAGGGGAAAAAATCACTTACTTCCAAGACACTATTTTGTCTAATGGCTTTGTAATGCATTTTCTCCACGCCTGAATCAAGAGGTTGAGGAGAAAAATAACCTTAATCACAGGAGGGGCCATAGTTGGAAAATGAACCCCATTTATTTATAAGCCCTCCCATAATTCCCCTGTACCACTGTGTTCTCCAACCTGTATTGTGTGGATACAGGTCAGCACAGGAGAAGTAATTAAAGAAAGCTTATTTCAAGAAGCTAATACTCGCGTTATTAGGATCCACACCTCTGTGTTAAAACTGTAGGAAACTTTTAGGTGTCACATAAAACCAATTTTTGATAATTGATAGCAATTATTGAGTAGGCCTGCAGGCCCCAAGAGTGTTACCTCAGATCTCCCCGTTTGGAGCTAGAATTTAGATTTAGGTCCATTACCATTTTCTACATTATCGGCCCAATTAGTCTAACGTAGTCTTTTGTTTGCTTTACTGTTGAATCAAAGGATGAGTATCTGGATATTTTTTTTAATGGTGTAAAAAAAAAAAAAACTTGAAGGGTTTTCTTCCGATGGGATTTTTATAACCACTGTGGTGATGAATGGTCAAGTGCCATGGAGCATTATAGTGATCAAACTCTGTTTCCAAGGAAACTCAGGATGGAGCTTCTAGAAGTTCTTTGTGGAGAACAGCATAGGTACAGCCTGTGTCAGAAGGCAAGTCCCAGGTTAGGTTCATGAGTCAGCTGAAGAACTGTGTGCATCACTTAAAAGCAGGAACGTACGAGTAAGTAGCTAGGTTGGGAGCATCCTGTATTTGGTGCTTTGGGCCAAGGTGGGAAGACAGAACAGGTGTTTGTAGCCTGGACTAGAAACAGTTACGTTACTGCCCTTAATTTTCTGGAGCAGGAAAGTGGTCTAAGTCACTTCAGAAGGGTAAAGATTCATGGGGAGCTGCTGTTGCCAGTCCAGAATCAGGTACAGACGCTGCTCCCGAGAGCTGGGCACACAGCCTTGGCTGGGAGTGGCACTCAGCAGTACTGCTAGTGGACCCTGTCCAAGGGAATGAAAAGCTGATTTAGCTGTATATTTGACTGCGTGGGCTACTGAAGGACAGAATTTAGCATTGTTTAAGGGAAGGCTGGAGAAAGGTTAGGCAATATGTTTGCTGTTGCTGCTTTTTTTTATTATTTGAATAACGCATGCACACAAACACACAAAACACTGTTCTAAGCAAAAAGACATAGCATTTTCCCAATTCCTCCTCCTTCCCCCACAAAAATTAATGGCTTTACCAGTAGCTCCAACCAGAAATCTTTCAATCTGTCCTACAGCATATTGCAATAGTTACTGCAGTGTAACTTCCCATAGCGTAGACACAGCAAAATCAGTAGAAAGGTGCTTTATATTGTACAGGAACGAGGAATAAACTATCATAGTATAAGATATGTTTAAACAGGCATTAGCATCTCAATGGAAAGATAGAGATGATCCATGCACAATTTTCCATAAATATAACTGCTTGAGAAGCTAATTGCCTCAAGGTCAGAAATGCTGGTAGAATTATTTTTTTTAGCTCAGCAGACTGCAGTCCAGAGGCCATCTTGTATGATGTGCTAATGCTAGTCTCAAAGCATTAGGTGCCTCGTTGTTGCTGGTCGGAGCTGTTGGAGAAGAACAATAAAAAGCACAACATTTTCTGGGGGAAGTAATGCAAAAATAGTTTCAGGATTTGCTTCTGAGCTGCTGAAAAAGTAGGGGTTGAGCACAGAACTCTTAGGCTTGAAAAGACAGAATTGCTTGAAGTATAGGGGGAGGACCTGCTTTCCCCTCTCTACCCTATTAAAAAATTGTGTGATTTTAGTCAATATTTTTAACAAAAACTTTTATTGATGTATAATTTTCTACTTAAAAAAAAAAAAAGAATTTTAGCTTTCCAGTCCTTGATTTTTGCTTTGTTTAAAAATCTCAGAGGCCATTTTGATAAAAGTGGTAGGTGGGAGAACATCAGGGCAGAGAAATAAAAAAAAAAAAAAAAAAAAATTAACAGATTTATCGAAGACCTTTCCTGTAGGCTGTCTAACTGCAAAACAAAAACTTTACAGAATTACCTACTCTGAGATCACAAGCGATATAGAAAAACCCTTAAATTCCTGGCTTGCAGCCATTTATGGAGCACAGGTGTCATATGCTGCTATGAGAAAAGTAGGTGTTACTTGAGAAAGCTGCTATGCTCTTTCTGTATAGCTTCTGGGTAGATTTAAGGTCCAGCTGTTCCTGAAATGTGTTTGTGCTGCCATACAAAAGCTTGCCCAGAACCCATTAACAAATCTCTATCTGGAAGCTTGAGTTGTACTCTTTGTAGCTGGTGGAGGGATGCTGCCTGGTCATTGCTGTTCTACTGCCAGCTGAAAGAAAGCCTGCTGATAATCTAGGAGTATCCTGGAGCTGTGTGAATACCGAACATAAGTAACAGGCCATATCTTATACATGTATTTATCAACCTAGGAATACAACACCCACCTAGTTGGAGCCTCAGCCAGTCAGTTCTGGGTATATGCAGTCTCTACTTGCTCGTCCACTTTTCTGGAGCACTGAACTCTAGGGAAATGACTTAGTTTGTCTCAAATCTTTCTCCCTCCTCCTTGTTGTGGGTGTTTTTATTCAGTTTCTTCAGACCTGTTTTAATAAGTATGCTTTCCAACTTTGAATCCTTGGCAGTGGCCCAGCAATCTTGTTAAATGGTCTCTGCCTCCCCGTAAAAGGGGCTTGCTGCCAAAAAACACTCCTTGAACCTTAAAACAAAACAAAAAACAACCACCGACCAAAAACACAACAACAACAAACCACAACCACATGAACAAACAAACCATAAACACCATGGCGAGAGCTTTTAGTCAGCGCTTGTACTCCAGTTGGTTGCCAGCTCCTTGCATTCTGCTTCATCTTTTCTCTAAACTTTTATAGCCCCTAATCGTCTGTAAAGCATTGCATACCCCTACGGTGCCATATAAATGAAATAACAATGATGCTCTTGAATTAATTGGGTGCTTTTGCATACAGTGGTTTTACAATATCTTTTCCTCATTATAAGACCCTCTCAGTTGAAGCTGTGGGTCCAATTGCCACAGATAATTCAGTGCAAGATTGAAGGTGTATATGAGAGATCCCTTTTTTTCCCTTATGAGCCCTTTGTGAGGAGGATATGTTTTAGTTCATTAAAGACGTGCATTAGACAATTACATTATATTCTCCTCTCCAATTCCTTCCTCTTTTTTAATTCTCAGTTTTATAGGTCTTCTTACAAAACACCAGGTCTTACAGAGGTTTAAAAATCTCCATAAAGCTGTCTTTTTTTTTATGGGTATTTCCTTCAGATTCCCTACTTCCATATTAGCATAGGACATTGGAATAGATTCTTAACGTACTTTTCCCAGAGTGGATTTATTTATTCTTCAGGCAGGGTCCTCTACCAAGAGAAGCATGTTGTGGCCAAAAGAATGGCGTTTGTGCTCCAGTTTTCCCACCAATAGCAAAGCCAACGAATCTCCTGAGCTGATCAGACTAGCAGGTGTTTTGATTGTAGGTAACCTCAGTGGTTGGCATCTTAATGAGGGTGGGCAATCCGGTGATAATTGCAGCTTCCACTGGCTTGAAAAACTTTGTCTTATTACAGTGCTGCTGGGCTGAAGTGTTCAATACAGTATTACATCTTACGTGGAAATCTCATGAGATTCTAGAAACTCCAGAAAGTAGATTTCAAGTTCTTTGTCTGCTACAAGCATCAGGCTTTTATCTTAAGGTTATTATGGAAGTTTGGATCAAACTTCCTTTTTTCATTGGTTAAAAGGAAAAAATAGCACTCATTGATGACGGTGGTTTGGAAATACACTGAGATGCTCTTAGTGATTAAAGAGTAGGCAAATATATGAACAAACATCTAATCTGCACAACCTTTCCTTCTCAGTGCATTATATCTTGTTTCAATGTATGTTGCGGAGATGCTATGTCTTGCAAGTGTTCTGTAAACCTGAGACTGCTGCTTTTCAGTCCCATTGAAGCCAGGGGCAAATGTGAGGAAGAACAATGAGAACCATACACAAGCAGATTTGGAGTCAACTTCAGTTGAGAAACAAACTAAGCAGAATATGGCAAACTTTGGGGTTATTCGGAAAGCAGGTTGTTTGTATTTCTACCCACAGAGTACAAAAAACTAAAAGGTCTATCCTTTAACTTAGAATAGATTTGCTGCTGAAGGTAGGAGGTCTCTGTGGTTGCCATGAAGCTGTCAGTGGCCACAGTCAAAAGAAGGTCACAGCAGAGATGCACATAGTTAGCTACTGAATTTATGCAACGCTCTAGGTTTTGTTTAGATAGACTGAAGCTACCCCAAGGTCAAGCTTCTCTATGGTGCAGACTGTAGGCTTATAAATGCAAGCTCAGGTGTGGCCCAGGCACATGTTCCTGAGTCCTCAGTACTCTGTTTGCCTGAACACACTTGGTGAGTCACTGGGTGAATGAGCATGTTAATGCAGGGATCCAGCTGGCTTTCTAAAAGGCAGACACAGGGAAAGGATGCAAATGTGGTGCATACTCTTTGGTCTCAAGATCGGTTTCAGAGCAGTGCAGGCATAGTTCTAGTTTGTTTAACCTGTGAATCCTCTCCTGTTCCCAGAACACTGGTTTCCTACTCCTAGCAATAAGTACATCCTTTATCAGGTTACTGTCACAAAAGTAGATCTAGAAGTTGCATTGTGCTGGAGCTTGCTTCAGTATCAATTGAGCTTACCTTCAATTTAAAAAGAGAAAGGGCTGTTCTGAGCTACATCATGAACTGGTTTAGACATCCTTTTTGCTCCCTCACAGATGTTTCTCCATTGCCAAACAGAGTTTGTTTGATTTGGGAATTCTGACCTTCATAGACAGATCCTGGATGGTGCTATGCAGTTATAATACACCTTTCCAAATGAAAACTTTTTTTTCCTCACAGGGAAGATCCAGAGCAGGGATGTAATCAGCATAATATAGATTACAGTGGAGATGCCAAGGATTAATGAACCTTAAGAAATTTCCCTGGATTTCCAGATCCTAAGTAACATGCACAGACTTTGCAGCCCAACATCAGTGTATGCTGTGTTCTAGAATAAGCACTAACGTGCATCTCATGGCATCTGTGCTACACTAACAGATACAGGTCCTCTAATATTATATCAGCCTTTCTTCTGCCCTCTTGCCTGAGCAGCTTGGTTTGTTTCTGTGGCCACAAGTATTTCAGGAAATGAAGCAGTACATCAGCCCCTTATTCAGCAGCTTTCTCCTTTATGTTTTGCAGGGGCGTTGTCTGAAAATAGTCTTGTAGAGGAAGGGAGGAAAAAGAGGCCATCTGCAGCTTCAGCTGTCAGGCTGGTGAAGACAGGGGCAGCGAAGGTGTAGATTTAGATGACAGATGCCCAGACGAATGGCAGATAAGTGGGGAACTTGGTGATGGGAAATTGTACAATGGAAATAGATAGAATGAGAAAAGAGGCCATAATTTCAAAAGAAAAGGAAAGGAATCTGAGAAACCAACCCCAGTGCCATGCTATAATGGGCTTTACTCTGGATCTGTAAGGTTGCGCTTCAAATTGTTTCTGAGCTTAGGCAGGACTCCCATATTTCCTTTTCTCCGATTTCCTTCTAGGAGTCATGAGCTGAAACTTCTTTGATATCTTTCCAGCGACCTCTGCAAAGCTGTGATCTGGAGTTTCCCCACGCTGCGTTGCCTGTAGCAGCTCTGCTAAGGCTAGGTTGCATCTCCATGGTGCTACGTCTCTCATGGAAGGCAGTCTCACTTGCTTTGAGTGACAGAGAATCCCACTCTCTCATGCAAACTCTGTAGAATCAATAACAAGGAATGGAATTAGGCTTATGCACATGTGCTGTTGGGGCAGGCCTGCGACCTTGCACCCCAGTAAGCCCTGAACTTACATCATGGGATGTGTTGATTAATTGTAGATAGGCAAAGTCACTTGTAAGCCATTTATCACAGTCATCGTTAGGTGTCAAAAGAGACCTGGTTAAGAGGGATTGCTCCCATTTTTCTTCAGCTTTCATCATGCCCTAGTACCAACAAGGACCCATGGATGGATTAACCAATTATTTACTAGGCTGACATAAACAGATGGCCAAAACCAAGATTCAGGTATGGGAAAATAGAACAGCTTGCCCATGGTTATTGCCAAAGCCATCAGCAGTATTCATGTCATCAGAGCCCTTGTGGCAAGCCACCAAGGGCACAGATGATCTTCCTCTCTTAGAAAACAAACGGTCAAAACAAGGAGAAAAGTCCCTGTGGTAGAGGCCCAACAATCAAATGAGCTAAACAATGGCATCTGTACATTTTATTTGTCACTCTCAACTTCTAGATGCTTCTGCCTTTGTTTTATTGGCCTAAACTCTGGGCCATCCATTGATGTGTTGCTGGGAACAGTGAAGAACAAAGAGAAACACTCCCAGAACCCCGCTGAACTCTTTTGCAAACCCATCCATATTCTGGTGCTCAGGCATTGTAACTCCTAAAAGGCATAAAACTTAGAGCTTCTGAGTAGGACAAATAGAAATACTTTTTCAGGTCAAGACTCCAGGTGGTAGGGCATGACCACTGTTGCCTTCTCGGTAAGGTGAAAAGTGATGTGGTAGAGAAAACTCTGTATTTTATGGCTGAGGAAGCAGGTCCCAGGAGACAGCATCTTGCCCAAGCTATACAAGAGGCTCGTGCTTAATATGGTTGCCCTCATTTCTGCCCTGTTCTCCTCTCCGGCTGTTGATACATGGTCTGTGATTCCTTATCATAAATAAGATTTGTGAGCTCTCTGGGGAAATGGACTGTCTCTTCTCCTATGCTTGTGCAGCTTGCACAGGGGTATAAATAATAATAGTCATTAATGCTAATAATGTGTTTTTTAACCTTTTGATCATCCTCTGTCTGATAAAATAGAAACAGGAGAGAAATCTTGCTTTGAAAAAGAAGCTACCGGCAGAAACTATTAACATTGCAAAGGGTAGCAGAAGTCAGGCACTGCCAAACGTAAGGCTGCGACCTCATGTTTTCCATTTAGTTTGCTATTGCATCACAGACTTATTTTTTAAAAATAGTAAGTAGGCTGTAGTCTCTTCTCTGGTCAGTATGCTAAGCTTTTTGTGTAGTCTGTGAGGAGGTATATTGTCCCTGTGACACTGGAGGTCTGCTCTCTTGTTTTCCTCAGTTACAGTTGGCAAATCACCTCTGTTACTTTCACCTCTTGTCTATCTTAGCACCCTGTATCAATGGTTTGAAATCATTTCTCACTGTCCTTCTGTAGAGCACCTAGAACAATAGGATTTGATCTTAGTGAGGGCTCTGTACATCCCTGCAACACGGTAATAAACGGTGCAGGGGAGTCAATTTGTATACTCAATACAGAGCAACTAGGGGAAAGGGCTGTCTTAGTGATTTTGCTGTTAGGGGTCCTAGATCAGTGGATGCTGAGTTTAGTGAGTCTTTCAACTGCTTTTATTGAGCTTGAGAGCAGGTCTTCAGCGATGCACAGAAGTGTGTGGAGCTCTGCCTACACAAAGATTACTCTTCATTGTATTGAACATCAAGTGTTTTCTTGCCACACAAAATCAGACAGTATTTTCTAGGAACCATAGTTTGGACTCATGAAATCCAGTTTAATGGAGCCATGGTTGTATGTTTTCTGTTTCTCTGGATATTGTAGTCCTCACCACAGCAGGCTTGACTTCATTTCTAAGGTGCAGCAATATTCTCACTGTGATGGCTAAAGACGTAAATGGTGGCAGATTTGTTCAGAGGAATGCTGTCATTTATTTGACTTTATACTGTTGTTAGTATGGATACGCTTCCAGGCTTGCAAACCCATATACCTAGAAAGCTGGTTTGAGTTTTTTCAGCTATACTCTTTAGGTTAATAAAAGATATTGCCTTTTCCTACCTTGCCTCGTGTTATTTGCCTTTCAGCTCTCTATCCACAGTAATTTCAGCATTGGAACTGTTAAGAAAAGGTGCAAATTGTTTCTTCCACTAATCATAAAGCACTCTCCCAGTCTCAAGTATCTTAAACAGCCAAATGCTTGCTCGAGCTTTCAAAAATAAAAACAAAATAAAAATCCATCCTTGGATAAGAGGCTAGGTCTGAAAAATATCAGTCTGAGAGTCTGTAATTTTAATATGTTATGAAGCGCTGCAAGGATACTTGCAATGGGAGTGCTCACGCAGCCCTAGTTCCTGTTGCTTTGCTGGCTGGAAAGGGTGGATTCCTTGGCCCAAAAAATGGCTGTGGAGAGCTCACCACTGTCCTATGTTTCTGTCCGGGATATGTAAGGCTATCAAAAAATGTGCAAGTCAAATCTCATTGTAGATAGTGAGACAGAAGTGTTTTGGTTATATTCAACAGTCATCTGTTTGCATCTTTTTCGTGTCAGGAAGATCACCTTAGTCAGGCACGAAGGGTGGACAAACAGCCACCTTTCTTGCACAAGAGACTTATTGTAGTCCTAGCTCAAAGGTCAGCCCACAGTATTAGCTAACAAAGTCACCAAATCTAATGGGGAAAGTAACTCTTGGAGGCACAGTGTTGGGCTAAGTGAGACCATCAGGTGGGAAGCTGGGTTGCAGGGTATATCACCTCATGCCCGTCAGGTGAAAGAGTTAACGGAGGGAAGCACGAGGCCCTCAGCTGTTGCCAAAGAACTGACAAGCTGCAGCTGGGGTTCTACAGCTCTGCTTTTGGGCAGAGTAAGGCAAGTGCAAGAGGAGCTGAGTGCTTTTTCAAGGAAATATCTTCAGTCTAGTGCTGCTGGAGGAGACAGGCCCTGAATCCAAGGCAGAGGTGAGTGAGGTCTGTGTTGCCAAGCTCTGGTAGAGATTTACGAGACCAGGGTGACTGCAAAAACAGTCTTGAAAGGTGCTCTGTAGCCTTGAGGGATTGTTCATTCTTCTGCAAAGGCCAGTTAATGCTGAATGTGGCAGGAATTTTGTGGTGTAAACACCTGTCCCTCTAAATTGTGGATTTACTGATGATCTTAAGGGCTTATTATTATTTTTTTTTTCCCAGCTTGAAAGAGCTGACTTTTCTCACAGAAAACGTGACAACTCAAAAACATAATCTGCCAAAATTTTTCTTTGGGTGCTAGCCAATATTCTTTTTCTTCTTGTTGTTCACACTTGCGGATTTCCAGTAAAATTTTGCAAATGTTCAAAGAGCAGGGATCCTTTCTGTAGAACTCCTTCTGTGTGCCCCAGAGGCTGGGTTCTGTGTGCCTGTGTCTCGGGCTTCTCAGCATAGCTCGGATAAGGCTCTCCTTGAAGAAGAATTTAGCTCTGGGGATACAGTATGGTAGACGTGTTGATAGCAACTGCTGTTCCATTCATTTTATATTCTAATTATGTGACGATGTCAAAGTTTGTGCGTACACTGCTGCCAAATGCTTTCTGTGAGATACACTTTATATGCCCTAACTTGCAGAGGATGTTGGTTATCAGAAGTAGTCAGCATAGATTCACCAAGGAGCAGTCATGCTTGACCAACTTGGTAGCCTTCTCCGATGTCATTTCCAGTTGGGTAGATGAAGACAGAGTGATGGATGTTGTGTACCTTGACTTCAGCAAGGCATTTGACACCATCTTCCATAGCACCTTTGTAATGAAGCTTAGAATGTTTGGGACAGATAAGTGGACCGTGAGGTGGATTGAGAAGTAGCTGACTGGCAGAGCACAGAGGGTTGTCATCAGTGGCACAGCATCTGGTTGGAGGCCTGTAACTAGCGGTGTTTCCCCGGACATCATTGCTGGATCTGATTTTGCTTAACATCTTCATCAATTACCTGAATGAAGGGATAGAGTATGCCCTCAGTGATTTTGCTGATAATACAAAGTTGGCAGGAGTGGCTGATGCACCAGAAGGCTGTGCTACCATTTAGTGTAACCTGGACAGACTAGTGAGCTGGGCAGAGGGGAACCTGATGAACTTTAATGAGTGTAGGGTCTTGCACCTGGGGCAAAATAATCGTATGCACCAGTACAGGCTGGGGGCTGACCTGCTGGAGAGAAGCTCTGTAGAGAAGGACCTGAATGTTTTTGTGGACAGCAAGAGTGATGGAGAACTGGAACAGGCTGCCCAGACAGGTTTTCGAGTCTCCTTCTCTGGTGATATTCAAGACCCATCTTGAATGCCTTCCTATGTGACTTGCTGTAGTGAACCTGCTTTAGCAGGCACTTGGACTTGATGATCTCCAGAGGTCCCTTCCAACCCCTACAGTTCTGTGATTCTGTCTGCTATGGCTAATTCAGGATAAACTCTTCCTGTGGTTCTTGTTTTATCAGTACACGTAACATGCTTGTCTCCAAGGGTTCTTGGTACAGTTCCTACTGCATCATCACACAGCGAGTGTTGCTGCTGTCTCATTAGCTGGCTATTTCTGTGGATTTCTATTTTATGGAATTGCTATATAGCCAAGCACAGCCAATAAAAAGGCTGTACCTTTTATTGGCTCAGAAAGACTCCTTTTAATTTTGTAGAAGCCCTGGTTGAAAAATCCTTCCTTGAAGAAACCTTGAAAAGACATTCTTCCTTCTTTGATGAGATTCTCATAAAGACAGTAAAGAGGAAGAGAGGAATGGGGTAGGGGGGTGGGAGGTAGTTGGATGCGAAGAGAAGTTGAGAGTGGGACATAGGAAGAATATAGATAAGGAATATGAAGTGGCAGCAAGGAAATGGTAGATGGAAAGTATTGTTTGAGCAGAGTTGGCTCTTCCTGCCTCTCAGGCTGTAGGCGAATGGGAAGCATGAATGCTGTTTTCTTAGTCTACATAAAGCAGCCTAATCAGATGTGAGACTATTTATCATGATCTTGATGCACTGTGCATCCCTTCTACAAGAACTCACATTTCTGGACACTGTGCAGTCCTTGACCTTGGACAGTGGTGGGTTTCATAGAGCCACATGACAAATGACTATTTCTTACTGAGAGAACATCTCCTTCCACTCCCTTTCCCAAGATCACATGCAGCACATGCCACAACACTCTTCTAAATCACAATAAAATGTGCTATTCATCACAGATGCACTAGTCCCAAAGACATGCCATGAAACCCACAGATGCAACACTCAATAAAACAAATAGTAATACACATATGTCAGAGAGAGACGCACAGGACAGGACACTAAAACATCCAGGATAAAAACACTCTTGGGTAATGTATGGCTCTTGTCTCCCGCTTGCTTTACCAAGCTCTCTCAGCTTTAAATTTCAGGACCACTAATTCTCTTATGTAAACTCTGCAAAAATTTGCATGGCCAACTATGTTTTCAACGCTACTTCTATTAAAGTAAAAGAGAAAGCCACTAAGCCTTTTGCTAATGCAACCTGAAATTTGCACAGTTAGATAACAGTAATATGAAAAAAAAAATCTGTAATGGAAAAGTTGTAAGTTCCTCTATCAACTTTAGTTTGCCTGCTTGAGAAGTATTTTACGGTAGGTTCAGTGTGAACATTTGGAAGAAGTAATATTACATGTGTGCAGGCACAGTCAAGTTAATATTGATATTGCATGAAGAGACTAAAGCGAAGATGAAATAGAAATGAAAGCGTGAGTGCTTAAACAGTTAATACCACAAAGCACATTTATTTATTAAAGAATGGACAGGCATCCATGCACAGTGCATCTATATGCATCCACTCAGCCTTAATGAAATACTTTCACTATGCATTAAAAGTAGCCATCTTTCAATCATTCGGAGCTGTCAGAATCCAGCCTTTTTTTCTCTCTCTCTAAATGGGGTTGTAGATACACTCTTTGATAGCTAATATGTCTGTGGCTCATCTGGCTTTTGAATCTAAGGTAAGTGGATAAACTGCAGCAATTCAGAAAGAAAGGGAGGAAGAACAATGACTTAAAGAAAATTTGTTTTATGTGTTTAGGGAGAGTTGAATATAGTGCTCTTCCTTCTGTTCTTGTCCTTGCAGTCTGTAGGTAGCAGAGGGATTTGGCCATGCAAAAAGCGGGCTCACCTTTGGCTCTAGACCAATCCCAGAGAATTCCAGCCCACAGAATCTGATACTCCAGCTCATATTTAGTAGCCTAATGTCCTGACTAACTCTGTAGGTATGACTCAGCATGAGCAGGAGAGCCAAACCCCAGCCCTGAATGTTTCTGAAGGTTACGAATGTCAAATGGGCTGTAAGAAGTAGCTGTTTCTGGCTTCTCCAGAGAAGCATGAGATGATGCTGCCTGAAGGAAAGCTGCTGCTTTTGAATCTTCTGGTTTTTTTTTTGTTTAATTTTTTTTAAACTGCTGCCCATTCTAAATGGGAATGATGCTGGCTTCAATATCATCTTCCACTAGTTTTGTCCCTGCGATTTATGGTCTGAAGAAGAGATCTAATTCTGATTTTCCTATTATTATTTATTGTAATGTTGCTGTTCTGTCAATGCTCAGAGAACTCAAAGAGGATTGGACCCAACAGGCTGTGGGATGTTCATATCCAGAGTATGACATGGGCACGTGGTTGAGAGCTGGCCTAGTTGGTCCCCGTAGTGCCTGTGCCCTACCTTGGTGGGAATTCCTGCAGCAGCACTTATGAAACAACTGGTTTCACAGCACTTCATTTTGGCACAGTGAGTTCCACACAAACCTTGTGGGGCAGGCTTATCTTTTGCACACACCGTCTTTTATAACGTAATCTGTTGGCATCGGAGGATGAAAACCATTGTAAAAGGGAAATCATGAAAAAGAAGCGTGTTCCTCCAGATGACTGGAGTCAGCTGACTTTAATCCACGCTAATATTTTAGTTTGATTTCCTCAGGAAATGAAGCCTAGCTGATAGGATGCATCAATCTGTTTTTTCCATGTGTTGTTCCTCCCAACCAATTTCAACCACATTTAAAAGAGGGCGGAAAGCTGGAAAGTGAGTTTGCACCTGTATGGTTCTTAATAGCTGGTGATTAGGTAATGCCTCACTCTGTCCATAGGGGAAAGGCACCTGGTGGCAGCCAGCCAGGACAAACGGTATCTCTTGTTTTGCATTGCAGCGTGCATTTTGGTCAACCCGGAAAGCAAGTACGCACTTCTGGACTACCCACAGCAAACAGTTTATCTTTGCTGCAGGGGATGTCACAGGGATATGATGGGATCTGGCCATGGGAAGGCAGGCTTTGTAATTTCTGTTTGCAGAGCAGCTTGCTCTAAAGCAGTCTGAAAAGGAATACTTCTGGAGTGGTGTTACTTCTTTAGTGGCAGGAATCCTGCATACCTTTCTTATGCATGCGTTGTCTCCTTAGTGTTGTAGGGGGATTCATAAGGGGACTCTCTCTCCGCATCCTCAACTCTGGATGTACTTTCCAAGAGGAATTTTTATTTTTTTCATGTTTTTAAGACTTGTCTGGAAGATCCAGGACACACTGTTTATTTAACGAGAACAGCTGTTGCTGCCTGTTCCACCTGTGGGTGCTTTTCTCCCCCTGAGTTGCTATTGCTAGATGAGTGGTGAGGACCGACCCTTTTGCACCTTCATCAGCTCCTCTTCTTCCTCACTTCAGCTCATGAAGGGCCCCGGCCTGCAAGTTTCCTCAGGTTTTGTGAAAGCTTGAGGGCCCAGCGGGAGCCTGGACTCCTGCCTGTGAAGGGATATTTTGCCTGTTGGCTCCCGCCTGAACTTTCAGCCTTTGAGGGCCTCGCCTGTGGGTGGCTAAGCGACATCTATGATGTGTAAATTGCGATTGTTATCTCCTAGCGGTGGCATCCAGGCTGCCATGACAACCGTGGTGAGGGCACAGTGCGGCCCAGGAGGGGCAGCCAGGCTGGGGGGCAGTTCACCCAGACTCCCACTTCGCAGTGACTTCTCAGAGGCTGAGCAGTCTCTGCGTCCCCAGCTGCAAAAGAGCACCTTTTTTGAAATGCCTGGAGAGTGACTGATGAAAAGCCCTGTGCGAATGTTAAGTAGTACTTCATTACTGCTGCTCTTCTCACCAGAAGCAATGATTTCAGGGGGCAATGAAGCTGCAGGAGCTAATTACTCCTTGGGAAGAAAGTTCATCTTGTGTAAGGTAGGAGGAACCTTGCGTTTGAAGGGAGAGGGGTAGCAGGAGAAACCTTCTGTGAGCAAGCAGTGGCTTTGCAGTCTGGGTTTCCTACACAGAGTGATTCCTTCTGGTCCCTCTGAAATTGCACGGAAGTCACGGGAGATCCGGCAAAGATTAATGCATCCTGATGTATGCTATTTGTCCTGGAGGCCTTGGCAGCTCTGTAATTACAGTCGGTGCGCCTAAGTCCCTCTCTGGCCCCCCGCATACTGCCTGGCGGTGCCACCAGCAGCAGAGAGACCCTGGATTTGGGATCTGTCAGGCAGAACTCCATTGAGAAATCAAACCTGCCCCTCTGCATTTCTCACTGCAGCGATGAGGAGCGCTCTCCTCCTTTGCTGGATGACTTCCCCATGTCAGATGGAGCCTTAGGGACTCTTGAGCCAAGCGTGGCTTACAGACTTGTGATCCAAGAGAGATGTTTCCAGGGGAAGGAGAGAGCCATATTTCTATAACGAGTGTGTGTGTGTATATATATATATATATATATAAATGAAATAAATGAGCAGGCTTGCAACACTAGGTGGCAGAGGTGGGATCTTTTCTGCTCAGAGCACTGTCCTATAAGGCATTGCTTGTTTAAGTACAGTCGCATTTAGTTGGAGCTGCAGGAGAGAGACAGAGAGATTCTCTGTGTTTACAGCCAGCGCAGGCTACGGCGAACATCTAACCTGGCCCCCCTTCCTCCCGCACTTGGAGGGGAGAGTGCGAGGCTGTTTGGGAATCTGGCCACCGCGGGTCAGCCCTGCCTGTGACTGGATTGCCAGGGCTGGTAGAGCAGAGCCCAGGGGGACCGAAGGGAAACACACATCCCGTTTTATTTGAGAGGGGAAGAGGAGGAAAAAAAAAATAATAAGAAAAAGAAACTGAGAGAGGAGGGAAGAGACGGAGAAAAAGGCAGAGGAAGCGGAGCGAGTGAGAGAGGAGAAGCATGAGGACCTACTGGCTGCACAGTATCTGGGTGCTGGGATTCTTCCTGTTCCTCTTCTTTCAAGGTATGTGATGAGTTCTTTCTTGCAACCTCCTCGAACCCCTTCGCTTGAATTGAGGCTGATGGACTGAGGGTGAATGGAAACATGGAGCTGGAAGCTGGAGCTATTTAGATTCCTCTGTCTTAAACCCCCCCTTCAAGCCTTCCCCCCCCTCCCTCAGGAAATAATACTAAGCCAAGGAGAGATCGTTCTCGGTGAATCCTATGCTTAGAGGACATTGCATGTCACTGACTTTGCTGCTGTATTTATGCTTTTGCAGAGGGGGAGCTGGAGAGGGGGGGGGGAACGAGTAGATTTGCAAAAGGAAAGAGGGGTGGCTGAATGTGGGTATCCCTTTCATCTATCATCTACAGTCAGTGTTCCTCAGTACTTTGGGGCATGAGTACTGATGCTTCAGGATTCCTCACCTTCCTGAGGAGATCGGTGTTAAGTTTCTTCTTTTTCTTTCTGAATTTCTTTTTTTCCTGTCTTATTTTATTTCGGCATTTTGGTTTTGCTGATGAAGGTGGGGGGGGAGGTTAGAGAAGCCTCAGTGCCTCTTCGCAGAAACATTATGTCCTTCCCCTCCTCAAGGGAAAGAAAAAATGAAAGAGGAAAAGACGGGAGAAGGAAATTTGTTGGGTATGGGATTTTGTTCAGTGGAGAATTGCCAGCTGGGTTTCTTGCTTCAAGAGCCAAGTGTGAGTACAGAATTTAGTTAGAAGTGATGACAGACATGCTAGCTGGTTTCGAGATGCTTTCTGTAAACAGGAGTTAAGGGTTAATGCATCCCGTGCTGTATGTATAAATACACATCACACATGCACATATAATCATAGCCCTGCAAATCACAGCTTGTGCATGATCCAGGCTCGCTCACACGTATCAGTGGTCCCATATAGCCCTGCGCACATACATACTCATGAATATAGCATGGAAGATGAATAAACTCGCTCGCTCTGGCACATACAGTTCTAGCTCCTGAGCACATGCAGTTCCTGGAGTGCCAGTCTGCTGCTCTCTTGCTCACGTTTGCTCTTCCTCTCTCTATCCTTCAAGCCTCTCCTTGTGCCTTCTCTCCATCCTGCACACTGGTGTTGGTGGCTGCTTGCACATCCTATGCCTGTCCTGCTGCACTGGTCTTGCAAGTGCACGTACACATCCATGGTACATTTCTACCCTTGCTTTGTGTATGCACCTATCTGGCCTCCTGCCGTGCACGGTCTTGCATTCACAGCATCTTGCATGCACCTTGAGGGTATCTCACTGCGACTGTCTTCACCTCTCACACTCCTGTGCACACTGTGATGTATGGAGGGATGCCCAGTCACTGTATCCAGCCCTATTCCTTGTACTTTTGCACACAGTTTCACGCTGGCTGTTCTATTTTACATCCACTAAGCAGATCACGCAGGCACGCTCCCTGTTACACATGTTCTTTCTGTTGCAGCCTCACGCTTACCTGTCACTACTGTGTGCATTCCCTGCAAAATCCCTTAGTTTCTTCCTCTTCCTCACATCTACCAAGTGTTTCCTTCCACGCATCCTCTCTTCCTCTGTCTCTGCATTGCATACACATGCTTTTCTACTGTCACATATATTCGCTCAAACTTGCACGCTCTGAATGGTGAATCCAGCCCCAGCACCTTCCACCTGCCTTCCTCTGTGAAGTGGCTGATTCTGATGGGCTCGGAGGATTTCCTCCAGCACACAGGATGCACGCAGGGTGAGAGGAGGCCAGTACTTGCCTACCACAAATAATGGGTGCCAGCAGCGAAGTTGGGGAGCTGCTGTGAACTTCCCTCTGCTCTGGAATCATAGAATCCCTGAGGTTGGAAGAGATCATCTAGTCCAACCATCAGCCCATGCTCACTAAATCGCATCCCTTAGTGCCCCATCTACCCATAGGCACAGACCTCTCAAGGAAGATGGACGCTGGCTCTGAGCACTGCTCTTCCCTGATACTTGTTTCCTAGCCTGCAGTCAGCGCTGCTTGCTCTTCGCTCTGAGTCAGAAGTCTTCCTTGAACTATGACCAGAGCATCCCAATCCTAGCACAACTGGGTGCTAATTTCATCCTTCCCAACATCTGCAGTGTATGCCAGGCTTGGGGGCTGTGTTCCCTTCTGTCTTAGTGAGTTGTTACTGCCACAGCTCTAACAGAGAGCATCAGGGAAGGTCCCGGATGGCTCTTTTAGCAGGAACCCTATGAGTAGGCAGAGGCAGCACGGTTGCCCTCCGGGTTTTCAAATAGGATTGTGGATGCAGGAGGTGTTGCAAACCAAGAGCTGCTGCTTCTCCTTTTCCCAAACTTCAGATGTGGTATCAACTAACCCCGTTCTGCTGCTGGCTCCAGTGTCAGAGCCAGCAGGAGTGAGGGGATGGGGAAGCAGGGACGGTTGGGGCTGCAGAGGAAGTGTGGAGCACATCACCGGCGAGCCCAAAACCATCTGAAGGAGTTAAGCATAGGAAAGTGTTGTGCCCCTCTGTGGTTTTTTGTTGTTGTTGTTGTTGTTGCTGTTGTTTTTTCTCATTTAAATGAGAAAGGCGGCGGGGAGAGGGGGGTGTTGTGGAGAGCCACTTACTTCAAATTAATTGGCTTTCGCTGAAAGCGTGATAATGAGCCCGGTACGTTTCTGTAACCCTGCTGAGCACGGGTTTTGAACGCTTACCCTGGAGAACCGCAGCACCGGCTGTGACAGGCAGCGACCCCGTCTCCTCTTCCAAGCGCGTCCCTCCGGAGCCGGGCAGCTGTGCCTGGAGCTGCCCCAAACTTGCCAGCGCCTTCTCTTCCTCACCGTCCACTTGGGGGTGTACGGGAGAACGCTGAAGGAGCTCCCGGCCGCCTCTTTCTCGCCCAAGGCCACCGGCCAGGTGCTGAGACTGGGTAATAGCAAGCTATGGAGGATGGGGGGGGGGGGGGGGGGGGGTTGTGTGACGGAGGCTGCCCGGAGACCTACGGGCTGCACGGTGCCGAGGGACGGAGGCAGCCCAGCCCCCAAGCAGCTCTGCTGGGGACGTGCGATGGGATGCCTGTCCCTTGCCTGAGGGGCACAGGGACTTGAATCCCCGTTCCCTTAAGCTCGAGGTTCTGATTGTTGCCCGAAGGATCCGATCGCTGCTTTTCCTTAATCCGCTGCTTCGGGCTGCGTGCTGCGGCATCTCCGAGCTGTCCGGGGGACGGCCGGCCGCTGTCCCGGTCCTCCTGCCGGGCGCTGGAAGGAGCGGAGCACCCCCGCGTTGCCGGTGGGTGGGAGCTGCTGGTGGCACGCTGCAGCTCTTCCCTTCAACGGATTCATCTCTTAGCTCGGTGCTGCCTGTAGCTTCTGATAAGGATCACACTCTTGGATCGAACTTGGAAGCTGGATTTTCTCTTCCTTCTTTTCCTCACCCAGCCCCTCCTTCAATCCCCCGCTCCCCTCCAAAAAGCCCAACACAACTAAAAACGTGGTGTGCAAGGGTGAGAAGGAGAAGCAAATGAATCGTGTCTATCACAAATCGTATCTTGATCACTTCTTATTGTTTTCGCTTTTACCTCCTCTTACTCTAAATTAACCGAGCTGCCAATACGAAAAGTTCTGATTTCCCACCTGAGCCTTTTATTTAAGGAATGAATGCCTTAAAAATTATGTTTGCTTCACATTGAAAATTCTTCTAAATCACCCCCCCCCCCCTTGAAAAATAACAGCTGTTTGAAATCTACAATTCATGTAAGAGAAGAAATTCTCCCAGCTTATTTTAACCAACCCTCCCCTCCCCCCACTGCCCCACCTCATTGGTTAATGGCAGGAGATCGGTGGTGGTGTTTGGTTTGTAAATCATCATTAGAATCCTTCCACAGCCCATGTGTTGAAGTAGATCCTTTCAGAAACGTCGTGCAGAACTGGTCTGCATAGTACGAGTGGTATTTATCTATGATGCATTTTTTGAGCTGCTCAAGGGTATTCATAAATGGGGAAATGAATCTGAAGGAAATCACAGAGGCACTTGGGGAAGTGGAGTAGCCTTGGGTTGGTATGCGGTACAAATGTTATCTGTGAAGTCTTGTGCTTTATAACGTTAGTGGGCAATGTGGGTGTGAAAAATGATGTGTTTGTTAATGCGCCAGGCTTGTGCAATCTATATGGATGGAGGCATGTACCCAAGTGTTTCTGTGCTGATAATGTGTAATGGATGGGGAGAACGGGGAGAGGAGGAGAAAGAATGTACGTGTGCGCTAAGAGCGGTGTTGTAGTATATGTGTAACAGTGTGTGGTGCTAGCTGTGCAGTTGGGTAATGTTGAGACTGGAGAGAAAACTCACTTTCTCTCAATCAGCTGGGCCAGGTGAGACTCTGATGTGATAGACTGTATTGATGAGGAAATGATTCAGTCCACTGCTTTGCGTTCCCTTAAATGATGAAAAGGTTCAATACCTAAAAAAAGGAAAACACTTTTCTTGTAGGTTTAAGATGAGAAAGAGGCAGAAAAGGCTCTGTATCTGCAAAGAGGGAACACTGAAAGGATATCCCAAGTGTTACTTCTAGTCCTGTCCCCTGTTTGCAGACCTTTTGGGGTAATGTTTGCCACACCAGTAACGACCCATTTCCTGTTACAAATCTGAGCGTTCTTCTGCACACTCGGAGAGCTTTATTATGCTATGTAGAAATTTGCTTCCTCTTAGTCTATGAGATATCTTCTGTGTGAGGGCTTTACTGGCTGGGTGATAAATGCCCTGGTTCCTGTGTTTATGGGAGCTCCTCTGCACCCTCTAAGTACCCACACATGTGGTGGTGGTCCAAGGAGGACGTGAATCCTTCAAGAGTCCCTCTTTGCACCTCCTTGTCATCCCACAAGCACTGCAGCCCCTTCTCATCAGCATGACGGACATGGCTGCTGTCATCCTACGTTGATGGTGAAGCAAGTGCTTTAAGAGTTCACTTCCTTCTCGTGTGCCTCTTGTAAGCCAGGTGCTCCTTGCCTTGCTGGTAGGGATCATCTCCATCACTCGACAGATTCATTCTGTACAAGACCAATTTACATAGGTAATGGGTGAAAGCAGTGATATGGACACGCGGGCCCAAGTGCAGCAGTGACTGGGGGCTCTGCACTGGGGCCTTCAGAGGTTGATGGGGCAGCACCGCAGCACTACCTATGGACCTGTGTGCTGTACCATGAAAGCAGGCAACAAAAGGCAATTATGAATATATGAAAGGGGAACTGCCTCTTTTGGGCAGATCTGAATAGCTGATGGGCTTGATGTGGAGGAATATTAGCTGGGGTTGCTAAAGGATGGAATAATTTAAAGATCAAGTGAAATCTGTAGTGGGAGCAGAGAAAGGCATCGCAGAAGAGTCTGTGGTAAATGTTCCACGTGTGCCTTGGTATGTGCAGGCATGTGCTTTGCAATAAATGGTCCCCTTCATGTGCAGTATGGCTGCTGGGAGGATGCTGTCTGTGGACCCCATAGGGAGCTTGATCCTTTTCCTCTTCCAGATCCCTTTTCCTTAAGGAACCATGTGCCGTAGCCTTGTGTGCTGCTCAGGCTCAATCAGCAACGTCTTTGACAACTGATGTACTCTTCCTGCTGTCATTTTTATCTGGGGTAAAATGAAAAATACCAAACACAGCACAGTCTGTCTTGTCCCACTGCGATAAGGAATAGATAAGGGCAAGATGAAGATCTGCAGGGGTGAGCAAGTGAGACAAAGCCCTCTCCTGGTGTCAGAGAAGGGCAGAGAACCCTGCATACAATATGGAAAGGAAGAAGAAATGCTGGGAATTTGTGATTCTTATGGGAGTGGGTGGGGAAAAAAAGAGAAATCCAGGCTTGATTCTGTGCTATGCTATTACCCTGTGGTTTAAAGCCCCCTGGGAACAGGAGGACTGCGGGATCTGGGGCCAGTGCTGGATGTACTGGAAGCTGAGGCATTTCCCCATGATCTTCCTCCAGCAAGTTGCTTTGCAGTAAGGCAGCATGACCCCACTCATCCCGATGGAAGGAAAGGGAGTAGCAGGGGGATGCTGCTGTGGTTTCTCTGAGCCAGAGGGGGAATATTTTCCTTGCTGAGGTGTGCAGGACCTTACAGTGAAGTCTTGCTGACCATATCTGCTGTGTCAACGCCTGTGGGAAAATTTCTTCACTGAGAAGAAAAAGGTCCTTTACCTTCAATTTGCTTACTGTTTACTCTCAAGTACAGAATAAGAACTTGCTCTGGATTGCAGCTGTAGGGGTACTGGACTTTGAATGGCATTTTAGGAAGGTGATGGCTTCAGAGGAACGGTCTTAGCTTGAAACATACAGGAGTATAACTGGATCTGCAGGTTCCCAGGCAGGGCTTTCATGGCTCTTAAGTTATATGAAGCATACTACAGAAACTCCCCTGCAGATGTGTTTTCCTTTAAACCTGCTCCTTTACTGTTTGCCTTTGTGTGCCCTCATGGGTTTCCTGGTGTCTTTGAGGTTTGGTAGAGCCCTCTCATAAAGAGGGTGGGCATCTCCCTTCGCTGGAGATGTGCTCTTGGCTGTTGGGGGGGAACACGTGGCAGGCAGAACAGAAGCAGTTTAATGAGGGAGGGAGCAAGAAGGAGATGAATGGGGGGCTGTGGAGTTTCCCATCCAGGTAATCAATAGCATATCAGCATGCAGCCACTGGGGTACAAGTATGCAGTGTAAGTGCGTAATCACAGCTCCTTCCACTCTGTCCCTTAGCCCTTGTATTGATGGCAAGTTGCAGGCTGGAACTAATGAATCCTTGCAATATGCTGGGAGAATAACTATTAATGTTCTTCTATGTGCCCTCTGGGTGTTACACATACATGGAGCCTGGATGTGCTTGGTTCTCTTTAGTTGACCCAAAGCTACACCGTGATTGAGAGCTTGGGACTTTCTGACTGCTACCCTTGTGGCCAATGCCTACTGCATGCATGGGGTTTGGTGAAGCTGACCATGTGGATGTACATTTGAGTGTCTGAGAAAGCAGGGATTTGCTTATGGGGAGGAGTTATTTCAAGAGGCATCTGTGGATTGTTGTTGTGTGAGTTTGTTTAGACTTGGACTGCTGTGACTCCATCTACTTGTATGAGTACTTTGTTTGCCTTGTAAAGCTATTTTGTTGCACAATGGGTTCACTTATTTCACAACATCCAGTTTTATTCGTGCCTGTATACGTGGTCTGTGTGTGAAGTTCTGACCCAGAGGCCTTTCAGTATACCCTCCTTGGCTTTTAGGAGGATGTGTGTGACAAATAAGATAATTGTGAATGGGTGTGTTTGTGTGCATGTGACAGAAAATATTTAAGTTGCATAGTATAGGTATTTGTGCTTTGTTAACAAATGATGTTAACAGGGTTGTGTTTTGTGCAAAGGAGGAGCTGTGAAATATTAGTTCAGTAGGTGAATGTAGCACGATTAGTGATATCTGTGTAGCTGCGTATGCTTCCGGAGTGAGCATTATTCATAGCAGATTTGCATCCTATCTTGACAGGGCAAGAGATTGTTGCAGTGAAACAAAATCGTTGCTGTGGCTTGGCTACCCCTTCTCATCTTTCTGATAGCTTCAACGTAAGATGGTAACTTAGTCATGCTTCGTTCACCTGGGCATGAAATACAGCTTAGAGAGTGAAGAGGACATGCTTGACTGCTACAGTCTCATGTGAGAGTTCTTGAGAACAGAGGAAGAGGATGAAAGGAAGCTTTCTTGCACATACAAGCTGTGCAGTTTTAGGCACTGACATTCTAAGACAGTTTAGCTTAGTTGAACCAACTTTTTTTTTTGTATCATATGAGCAAAAGATTGCTGGATGCAATGTGAATGGGTAAACCAGCAAATCTGCTCTTTGACTGGGACTACAATAACACAGGTTTGCTAGTTTAGCTGCATCAACTGCAAGGATTGTGACCAGCAGAGCTGTGTCTTGTCGTGTGTCAGGTTTAGCCAGCTGAGTAACAGTTAATCTGACTGCAGGCATACCCCTACAAATGGTTCTGTGGTTATGGGTATTTTCTATAAGGAAGTGGTTTGTCTGGAAGAGTCTTCATGCTGGAGGTGTATTATGGGTTTTACTAACAGTAAATTCTCAGTTAAAAAAAAAAAAAATATATATATATATATATCTAAAGCTCAAGTGGTACAAGGTCTGCCTGTAGCCCAGGCCTACTAAGAGAGAGAAGGTGAGAAAGTAGTAAGAGAGCTGATGTAAGCGTAGAAGTCATCTTCTCCGTTTCCATGTATCTTGGGTGTCTACTGGTGACTGGTTTGTGTACCCCCAGCAGCCGGAGGACAACAACAGATTAGGTTGTTAAAAACAACAACAACAAAACAAGTTCATGCTGCAGCATGAGCTAAATGAGCTGTGGCATGGCCCCAGAGGGACCTGGAGCTCAGGTCATCAGTGCAGTCATCTTTCTTCTCTTCTGTGTACTTAGAAGAAAGGCAGAAAAGGCTGTTTTGACTGGTCTTGCTCTGTCTTGCTGTAAAGCTTTGTGGCTTCAGGCTTTCTTTCAGGCTTCAAGAGAGCTCTTACAGCCCCTGCTTGCAGGCTCTGCTCATCCCCTGATTAACGTGAAGTTTCTGGTCTCTTTCTCTCCCTGCTGCCCAAAACAACATTAAAAAATGAAACAAAACAGCCCAAGCTGTCCTTGGTGCTGAGGTGTTTCTCAAGCTGCTGTGAAGAAGGCACAGTGGTGTGAGAGGTGCTGTGGACACAGAACAGTTAGAATTCCAGCCTTTTATTTTATTTTATTTTATTTTGCCACATAGCAAAAGTCCTTAAGGTGTCACCTTTTGAGGTTTGTGCAGACCTGGGTATGCTATGTAAGAAGAGGCTTTGAAATTGTTGCAGGTGAAGACTTGGGAGGATCTTGAAGAGCGCTTGTTGTGGAGTTGGCATCTCTTTGGGATGCCTAGACTAACCCACCAATGCCCTGGGTGTTGGTAGGAACATTGGCACGTTTCTTTCTGAACCCTGCCTGAAGTTCACCAGAAATTTGTTGAAGCAAACCAGGTGGTTCTGCAGAATAGTTCTGCCTCACTGAAATGGCGTTTTTCTAAGAAAAAAAAAAAAAAGTGTCCTATTGGAAAAATTCCAACTCAGGTCTCAAGAACAGGTTAAGTCACAAGTGCTTAAAGGCTTTTCTGTGATGTGTTATCTGCTCTCATAAGATTACATCAAAGTGTCAACTATTATCTAAAACAAAAGAAGTTCTGAAAATGGAGGCCAGTGTGCAGTCAGTAGTTGTTGTCTGTCTTGAGCCTTCAGCCAGTTGAAAGAGCATCCTTTAGGATTTGTCACCTGTTTTACTTCTCTGGGATGCTAGGTCAGATCTCTTGCTACTTACTCCTTGGTTTTCAATACAGATGGCAAAGAAATGTGATTGTCCAAGGATTAGATGCAGTTTCTGAGGAAAGTGCTCAGAGAAACCACTGTTGGTATATTTCCCTCAATGTCTCAAAAACAGGAGGGGCCTTTTTGATGGACACTTCTTGATGGGACGTAGGAGCAGGGATTTGGAGCTTGATGATCCTTGAGGTCCCTTCCTACCTAAGTCATTCTGTGATTCAGTGATTTAGGTCATGGCTTGTGTTTGTGGTAGAGAATGGTTATATTTGTTTGCATTGTGACCATGCCTGAACAGGCATGGAATTGTGAAGCTGTGGAAAATAAGGGAGCCAATTCACAAGAAGTCTTCTTCAAGTTTTAAAAGCCCTGAAGATCATCTCTGTCAGTTTTGGAGTTGGATTTCTTTGAAAGAAGCCCAGCTGATGTCACTGTGGTGCGGATGTGTGTGGTGTGGGATTTGTGTCCTATGGTGATGCTGCCTCTGGACCAGAGCGTGAGCACGTTCATATGTCTGTGTGCATGGCGTATGTGGGGCCTGTACTGTGATCACTGGAATTACAGTCTAGCCAGATAACGAGCTGTTGTTGTTTACTGCACTTGGTTCCGGGCACTTCAATTCCGGAAAGATGTAAACAAAATTAGAGGGAATTCAGAGGATTGCAACGAGAACGATTAAGGGGCTGGAGGGACTGACTTATGAGGAATGCTTGTGAGAGCTAAATATATAGCTGCTTGGCTAAATGACTAAAGAGGAGCTATGCTAATGATCTAGGCATGCTGGGAAGGCTTGAAGAATTCTATAGTGTGGACTGAGAGCTAGAAGTGTCTCGTGGTACAAAATTTGGAGGAAGGAAGAGGGGAAAAAAATTGCCAAGAGAGAAAAATACTTAATGGGAAGAAGGAGATTAGGTGGTGAAATAGGTTTGTTAAGAAATGTGGTGGAATTGCTGTCATTTGAGATATCTGAAGTTTGGCTGGGCAGAGCCCTGGAGAATAATCCATGCGCTACAAGCGTGAAAAGGTCCCTTGAGAGACAGTCTAGATGCCTTAATAGATTTTTATGCTGTCATTAATTTCTGAATCACAGCTAATACTTCCAGTCTCACAAAGAACCATATTCTTTAAAGCATTTTACTTTCTTGCCTTGTATTATTCCTGCTGTGATGCGGATCCTGGTCCAAAACAGACTTGTGAGGAAGTCTTCTGCTGTATTAACCAAGTAATAATAATAATAGAGTATTAACTGCTTAGCTCCCAACACTTTTTCCACCTCCTTTCCTTTCATGTTGGTGGGTTTGTTTGTTTTTTGTTTTTTTTTCAGATAGGTAGGGAAAGGAAGCCTCCTGGACACCCAGTAAGGTGATATCTCAATACGTGTGGCCATACCTTTGTCCTGTCAGATGTGTTAGACTTTACCAGGTTTCCTGTTACCATCTCATGATACATACATCCCTCGCTGTTTTTTCTTTCTCACATCTTTTCAGGATGACTGAGTAAGTGAAGAAGTCTCTCTGGGCTCAGAAGCTGATTATGGTTGAGCTTGTAGCATTCCTGGTCTGTTACTGGAGCTGAGGCACCCCAGTGCCATCTCTGTACTCATGAGGGAGACAGAGGTGGAACAAGATAGTAGCATTTGACCAAGTTGATCAGTGGTGGGAAAATCAGCCAACTGGTTTGCTCTTACATTGTTCATAGCAGGAACTGAATAGTGACAACTAAATGGGTCTTGTTGGCCACCCAGTTTAACACTTCTTTCAGAAGAGAATAGCATGAGTTGATACAGAGTTGCGCAGTAGTCCCTGTGCTGGCTGGCACCAAGGACTTTGAGAGGCAAAAGGTAATGCAAGATGAGTGGAACAGCCAGGATATGTGGTATGGGTCATCCAGGCTAAAGATTACTTGTGGCATGGATGCAGAGCCAGAGAGAGTTCATCATACTTTATTAGCTCAGGTACCGGAGTATGCAAATTGCAATCTGTTTACTGGGCAGGAAGGCAAGGAGCACATGCATGCAGTCCAGACTGGTAAGTGTTGCTGATCTTTCCCGGTCTGTGCAAAGCCAGTTTGAAGGTCTCAGCAACACATCCCAGCAGTGCTGAGGATCAGTGTACAGAGACAGCTGAAGTGGGCTGGAAACTGATGTGTCTTAGCTTGGACTTGGCATTAACCTCAGTGTGTGCGAGGCGGTTGTTGGTAATGACATCTCTACTCTGTGCTCCCTAGCAGAGTGGGAGAGCTTGTTAGCTCAGATTCAGTGCAATAGGAGTACGGTTGGTCTCTGGCTCTGAACCAGGGATGAGGAATACTCCCTAGCCTTGAGCTGTCTGTGTTGAACTTTTTGATTTTTCTACTATAATATCCTCTGTATTGAAATATAGAAGTCCTGGGAAAAATGACAAACTTGCTGCTTTGCTTTAGGTAGCGTTAGATTGCCCCATTTGCCCCAGATTGGGAAGGAATGAGAAATTCAGTAAAGGAAGAAAGGGAGAAGATTGGCAACTCCAGAAGTGAGAAAATATATATTGGCAGGGACAAGTTGCTATTGGATAGTAAGGGTGCACGTTCATGAAGATGGGAGCTAGAAATAAAAGGCTTGAAGGCCAAGGGACCCACTCTTTTCTAGATGCTATTTAGGCAGTGTGTGTGCCCTCTAGTGGCATAGCTCACTGAGGGGGGATAAGTGAGCTACTGCGGCTACCTGTAGTCAAAGGTGCCACTTAAAAAGTCAGCCAAGGTTTGGAGCCTGAGGGATAAAGGTTCTCCAGTCCTCGCTTGCTGCAGGGAGAGGAGTGGGGTGGGAGAGAGGTAATTTGTCTCGTAATTGTGTTTGTTGCATGCAGCAAATGGATTCGTTACAGCACCTTTTAATCATTGTTCCATGGGATTTTGCTAATCTCATTCTAACCCCCGACTGAGTGTTTGTCACTTCACACCCAGTTGTTGAGTCAACACATGGCACTGTCTCCTTCTTTAGACACTGGTGTAATGTCGTAGCCACAGGGGGCCTTGAAATGCACTCCTGCTGCTGGTTGTAAGGAATAGAGCTGTGGGGTTGCTCCGTGGGTTGCACAAACCGTAACTCCTGCAAGGAAATGTGAGACCCAGAATGCAGAAAGGAAGAGAGTGATTGCTATCAAATTTGCCATTGCGTTGTTGTATGCTGAGTTCAGGAAGAAAAACTGAAGAATTTCACATCTAAAATATAGAATAACCTCTAAAATTCACAGTGTAGATATCTAACAGCAGCACTGTTTAATAGCAGTGTTTACAGGGAGACTCTCTTCCCAAAAAAGAAATGAAAAAGTAATTGGCTTACTTCTTACTTCGTTCAGGCATGTGAGTAAAAACTGGATTGACGCTATTTTAGTAACTACTCTTGATACTAGTTAGAGTTGGTGCTGTAAAAACGATTGCACAAATACACTGAGGCAGAAACTTCTTGGAGAAATGAGGATGGTTAATAAAAACTAGCACTAAAAAGGATTTCTTGTGGCTCGGATGCCCTTTCCGAAGGGAGTGGAGACTGATCCAAGCTTGTGCAAATGAGATATAGAGAGCTACGTTTCTGTTCCAAAACAGAATGGGATCTGGTCATCCTGTAGTTCAGAAAGCGCATGAATCCCCAAACTGATCTTCTTTGTAGAAGGGTTTCCTTCCTACTTCATGTTTCTGATCACTAGACACGTTGGAGTGTGAGCTCTGTGCCTCCCAGTATTCAGTCATGGGCTTCCATAGGAGGTGAACAAAAAAACCTGCACCTGCCACACAGAAGCAGGAGGAGAGTTCGCACTGCTGAATGCACGCGAGTGCTGTGTCTCTGGCTTGCTGCAATGAAGGCCAGGCTGTGGGAAAGCCTCAGCTTGTCATAGCAGATGGCTGGGAAATGACAGTTGGTTCTGGGGGCAGGAACACCTTCTGAATGCAGGCCTTGCAGGTATTTCAGCAGATGATACCATGAGCGTGGAGGTCTATGTTTTACAGCCACGTCACCAGTTTCTTGCCTATTTCCCAAAATAAAAGCTTGAAGATGTCCATATATTCAAGCAGAGCAGTCCAACAGGTTGTATGATACCTACCTGTTGCACCAGGACAGTTCTCAGAAGGTATAGTCTCAAGTTGGTTGGAAACTAGGAATTCCCCATCAGAGTTGAGGCTCTGGTCTGCGGCTTTATTTGTTGTTCTGTAGTAAGGGGTTACCTAACAACCCTCAAATGTTTGCTTGTTTGTTTTTAGTGACAAGCAAGGTCAAAAAATAGCTGTAAGGGCTATTTGCCTACTTCAGGTGGACTCAGTGTAGAGTCCTTAATCCAATTTCAGGGAGCAGAGGCTTCAGGCTGAATTTATGCCATCTCTATCTGGGAGGTTAAAGATGTGTCATTTGACTTGGTTGTCCTCTACAGTCTCTGTTCCAACTTGAGACCATGAACATGCTAAACTGGTGCATTTCCTTGAGGGCGAATTAAAAGGAGAAGAGGTTGTAATGCATATGTGTTATGATCAAAGACAGTTCTGTCCTCCTTGAGTGAGGATACCTTTACCCTTCTGCTTTCTGCTGGCACTGTGAAATTCATTTCTTTCTGGCTTGTTCCTTTTATCTAGGATATTCCTAATGGAGGATTTTCCATCCTCCCTGTGATGTGAGCAAATTCCTCATGGGGTTTTGTATGAGGCTTAAGGGTTGCATGAGGATAGCTAGCCATGTTATTTAGCTTGCAGAAATGACAGAGCTGGTGATGAGAGTGCAAGATGCAAAGCATCTACCTGGATTCTCAGATCCAATACTGTCTTGCAGTGCAGGCTGGCAGTTAGAAGAAACAACTTTTCATGTATAATCTTGAGCATCTTTGAGTTGCAAATGACTAAGAGACAATAAAATACATATTGCCAGTCTCACATAAACCCTTCTAAAGCTAAAACTGCACTTTCAATTAACTCTACCATATATGGCCAAAGTCGGCACTGCATACAACTTTGATAATTTCACATTTTAAAAATGTATCAGGAAGTCTCATTCATACGTCTTCACTGAAAATTTCATGAATTGCACATTTCCTGGTGTTAGATGTTCAATAAACTTAAATAATGTAGCAATTTACATCCAGAAGGTTTGCTTTAAAACTGTAAAGTCTGGCTACTTCTCTTATGGATTGAGAACAGCTTACTCTTTTTATTCCTTCATCCATTAGAATGGACAATTTTGTTCTTCTGAAATTGTATGAGATCTGTTTTGACCCTTCAGTAGTTAAACCCTGGCCTCAGGAAGGTATCTGAGGTGTATGCATATAGGAAATGAAATATGCCTCCACCGTGAGCTTCAAGTTGCGTCTTTGTTTCCTGGGCATCAACACCAAATATAGTCAGAAATTTTCCAGTGAAACACTTCTTTCATAAATTTTAGAGCCTTCTCATCCAATCAGGAAGTTGAGATCAGAGCAAGTGTGAATGAAACTAGCCTTGTGAAATCCAAGATGAGATTTAGTAACATAAAGCACTTACCTTGCCAGAGTTATTGCATTTCTGGAAACATCTTCCTACATGCTAACGGCCCCAAGATGAAGTCTCAGTTTAAGTGGCATTCTATCCATTGATGCAGAAAAGACAGTTCCTGGAGCACTGTGCTTGTCTCAAGCAGGGTACTATTTGCACATCCTATCCCTAATTTGGAAAACACTTTTTTTTTTCCCTTTTATCTGACTGATCTCAGGGAAATAACCCAAGATGTGAAGAGAGAGGCTTTAAACTAAAGCTCTTTGAAACCTTCCTCCCTATTAGTCATCTAATTTGAAGGTTTTTCATAGCAATTCAGTCTTCTCATCCTCCTTGTCCTCACTGTGGTCAAGCTGAGGGTGCAAGAATGTTCTACCGTGCACTTGCATTTCCAAAAATGATCTCCGTTCTATGCTGTGAACAAGTAGTAAGGAGATAAAAACTGATCCCATGGTGTTTCTGTCAGTTCTGGTAGCACAGTACTATAAGAAGGTCATCTTAAAATTGTCTCAAACATCCCAGGCAGATTTTCTATTCAGGAGACAGATTCCACTTAGTCGTGCAATACTGTTGGGTGACCTCCATCACCAGATATATCTAGGTGTGTAAAAATGAGTATAATGCATACCATTGCCAACACCTCAGCAAAAATAGGCTGGGTCTTGATAACCCCATCTGGCCACACACAGATTGAAGGCTAAGATATTTTCCCACTGTAGTGAACTAGACTGGTTGCAGAGCAACTCCTGGCGTACCCGTTCTCTATTTGAGAGGATTTCCCAAGTTCAGATCATCTTAGGCATGAAAGTAGGCTGTACTGCTGACAGAGAAGGTGAAGCAGAGGGCCGTGAGGGGTAGAGAAATGGTTGAAGAGAGGGAGGCTCACTGGTGTATGTAATGAGATGTGGAAAATGTCTGGGGGAAGGAATAGGGATGCATTTGACAAGCTTTTGAAGCCTTATTTGCTTAATGGGAGCTTCTGCAAAGGCATGGGCTGTGTAAGCCATAAAGAGAAGTTGGCTTCTCCCATGGCCCTTGCAGCTGCACCAGGCTATGATAACAGAAATTAACTTCATCTCCTTTGTCTTGCTATTCAAGTGCCCCAGAATAGTAGTTATGAAAACAGTGCTGTTTAATATTGTCTTTGATCGAGCAATCCAACGGGAGCCCTGGGCTTGTTCTGCTCAGCTTTGTTAGTTTCAGACCCTAAGGCAACAAGCCGTTGCCTTCAAAGCCCAGGCAGGGCTGCGTTAAGTGTGAAGCGCGCGGCAGAAATCCCAGTTTGTCAATTCAAATGGCACTCACCTAGCAGCAGTGCCTATGTATTCAAATCAGCAGCAGTGTGGGAAGTGGAGCACGTGCAGCTATTCTCCTCTGGAGAGATCTGCTCTCAGGAGGCGGTAAGTGAGGCAACACATTCAAAAGACCCAAAGGGAAATAACGGAGGGTGGATATCTCCTGTTATTATTCAGCATTAATACACTGGGTTTTTTTTGCACTTGCTGCCTGCTGGCCTCAATGTGCATTTACATCCAGGCAGACTTCAAAGCACGTGCTGCAGGAAGGCAATATCTCTAGAGAAGGAGGTTCCCATTCTTCTCCTCCACCTCCCTGCTCTAAAGGTACACATCTTTCCCTCAGTTTCCTCTTTCCATTGGTTTTGTGACCAAGGGAGCTAGCAAGAAGCAGCTTCAGAGCCACTCACGTGTTACTTCACAAGCAAACAAAATGAAGTCATTTACCAAAAAAAAAAAAAAAAAAAAGATGCTGGCAGTGGTGTGCAGGGAGCTCATAATGGACTCATACCCATAAGGGTAGAAGGAGTTCATCTGAGTACGCTGTAATCCATACAAATCCAAGGGAATTGACTGACAGTCTCTGTAGGTAACGCAGAGTGATGGGTCTATGTACTGAGCCAAGGATGGGTGCATTTATTTACTTGTTTATCGTTCCTTTCATTGCTTAATTATGAGATTTGCTCTGCTTTGTTTTTCCCCTCTGTAAAATAGGAATGAGGCACACTTTCGGTCATCATGTGGGGCTAACGGCAGTTAGAAATATTGCATTGACTCTTCTGATGCCTCTCAGTGCCCACTTGCCAGTTTACTTGGGACTGGTCTCCATGGTGCTTAATCTAAATCCTTAAGTCTATACAAACTGCATAGAGGGTAGGTTTGGTTATGAAATGTTTTGGAACCCAGTGTGCTGCTTTTCCTGTAATATGGGAAGGGACTTTTTATAAGGGCATGTAGTGACAGAATGAGGGGAAATGGCTTTAAGTTGGAACAGGGTAGATTTAGACTAGACATTAGGAAGAAATTCTTTACTGTGAGGGTGGTGAGACACTGGAACAGGTTGCCCAGTGAGGCTGTGGATGCTCCCTCCCTGGAAGCATTCAAGGCCAGCCTGGATGGGGCTTTAAGCAACCTGGTCTAGAGGGAGGTGTCCCTGCCTATAGCAGGGGGTTGGAACTAGGTGATCTTAAAGATCCCTTCCAACCCAAACCATTCTATGATTCTACAGAAATCGTGAGACTCCATTGAAATAAGGGAATGCCATGTGTGTAATACTTCACAATTACAAATACAATTAATTAAAAAAAAAATTGGAGTGTTGGAGGTGTTTCAGAAGCTCGTAGATTAGTGATAATGTTTGTTTTGACAAGAACAACAGCTGCTGTTCCTTTGGTCAGGGTGAGATTTTTTTCAGGCCGTGTAAACACTTCAGGTATATGCTCTCTGAGATCTGACATAATTCGTGTTCAGTTTCCAGGCCAGATGTTGAGCGTTGTCAGAGAAAAGCATATAGAAAGAGAATCTCTCTTCTGTCCCAGAAGTGCTTGTCTGGAGGAGATCTTGTGATGTACAGGGGTGTTCAGCACCTTCATTTTAGCAAGCAACCATAGTATGCTCTCCCATATACTTGATGAATGCTCATGGAAAAACTCTGGTGAACAGTTGGAGCTCTTCTGAGAGACTGGGTGGCCAAAGCTGCGATAGTTTGAGGTAAATGGGAACTGCAAAGGAGGGAGTTCCTTTGCTGCGGTGAAATAATTTGTGTTTCCTCTCTGAACCTGCTCCAAAAGGCAACAGTAATTTTTTATTATTATTATTTTTTAAGGAAGCTCCAGTAAGTGTGAGTGACATAGGGCTTAGTGCTAAGAGACAGGACTTCAGAGTTCCCATCTTGTTCTGTTCTTGATAGGAATTACTTCAGTTTTGACGCTTTGGTGTTCCTTTCTGTCTAAGGAGCATGGGGACTTTGGAGATGCTTGAGGAGGTTTTCACATAGTCAGATGGAAGATGGGAAAGAAGTACAACAAACTTCAAATTGCATTACTAGAGAAAAGATGTAGTGTAGAACTTATAGCTTCAGGTATCTGGAGAAGCTTTTTGGATGCTAAGGAGGTGGATGGGGGCAAAGAGGGCTGGAAATTAAAATTAACCAATGCCCTAAACTATGTTTTAATTGAATTTTCAATATCTTCACCTTGCATATTATCATACCAGGCATTAAACTCATACACATTATTCTGTAACCATATACTACCTGCAATAAAAGCTCCAGCAATTAAAATGGAAGAGTATTAAAAGCCTTTTCAGTCTGCCCTCAGAATGGTTCAGTGCTGTTGCTTATGCAGTATTTTCTGTTCCTGAAAACATAGTAGCCTGGAATTAAGCAAAGGAAAAGCTTTACTTAGGCTGGCAGGGCAGTTCCTCCCCACTTGATCACTGTAAGCTCTTTCAGCACAAGGACAGGTAAAATCAGCCCCTCTGAAATCTATGCTGTATAATTACAAAGGAAAGAGATAGTACTTCCGAATGGAAAGATATGGGCTTATTAAGATACTGGACTGATCCTCAGGGGAGCTGAGCTTAATTCCTGCCTTTGCCACAGACTTTCTTTAAGTCACTCCATTAATCAGTTTAGGCCTTAGCTTTACCTGTCTGTTCAATGAAAATGAAGACAAAGGAAGTTTCAGCCCCACTTTCCTCTACACATAAAGGGTCCTCTCTGTGTGATGGGTCCCAATTTTCTCTCTGCATTTTTATTATTTCTTGCTGTGAAGGTACCTCACTTTTAGAAGAGAAATTCAGCTAATGCATACTTTCTTTTTTTTTTTCTTTGGTATTTCTCTATTGCCATGGATAAGAATGTGGCACTACATTGATTTAAGCTGAGAAAAAGTCTTTATCATAAAAAAAAAATAAAAAACCTTGCAGAAGTTAAACCTATTGGATCATTCAATCCATCTTCTCAATTACTTTCACTTGTAGCTTGTGGAGCAGAGTAATAGTCTGTGAATAGTTAAGGAAATGATTGAATTTCCATTATGTTGCTGATGTTTTTGTTCTTCTTTTCTTGTTGTTTTTTTCTTCTTTACCGATGCTCACCATACACACTAAAGAACTTGGTCGGTTTGGCAGTTGACCTGGCACTTTTGCACTGAGTTTTTAGTCAACTGTATGAGCTTTTCCTTATGTATAATATATGGATATGATGTATGCAGTTTCAGCTGTAAAAGTACCGATCCTTCCCACTGCCCTTCCACCATTTGTAGCAGCGACAATGAAAAGGAGAGGGGAACGTGAGGCATTTTGTTTTCCTGCAGTTGCTGACTGGAGATTGAGAGGGATGGGCAATAGATGAGTTGATTAAGCTTTAATTTTAAAAGTTTGAATTCTAAATAATGAGATCAAAATGGTTCATTGACTTGTTCCAGTGATCAAGTTCTAGAGGTATAGGCTTTCATTAAAAAAAAAAAGGAAACCAACCAAACAAAACATGTAACGCTGTCTCTGTAACAGTCTCTGTCCCTTTTCTCTTCTCTTATCAAGAGAGAGCTTGCTCTAATCACAGATCCCTGGAGAGAACTGTCAGTGGCGAAAGGGGAAAAGTTTCCACTAAATGCTAATCAGAGGAGTTGATTGGAAATTGCTGCTTTTATACATTGGCCTTTTGCAAAATTCCTCAAGCCTTGTATGCTTTCTTCAGGACAAAAACTTGTGAAACAATTATGCTTGTGTCCTACTCTGTTATGGGCCAGTAGGATCGGAAGAAGGATGGTAGGTTCTCTGGTTCTGCTGTTCTCTCATCAAACAATGTCAGACCAAGCACAGCAGATCTGTAGGCGTTCTTAAGTAAAAAAGTGCAGTGAGCAATGGAGAAAAAGGAGATGGGAAGAAAATCAGTAGGAAAGCTACGGGGTGAGCCTGTTGGTACTCTTCTTCCTGAAATCACTGGAGATTATTGCAGCATCCTTTTGAAAAAGTGCCGTTGGTGTTTTTTTTTTTAATTTCCATCCCATTTTCCTTCACTATCTACTACTTTTTTTTTTGTTATCATTATTTTTATTTTTTTGTGTTAACTTTTTGAAGATGTCTTGGAAAAACATGAGACCTTCAAGACCAATTTCAAGCAGATTTGGCATTTTCTTGTGTTTGCAAGAGCCTAATGAAACAATACCGGAGTAAGGTTGCCACAGTATTCCTGTATTTTGTAAGTGGAAGCAAAAATCTTCAGTGACAAACTGTTCTTCTTATACATTGTGACAAAGACTAGAAGCAATCCTGTTCAGTCACTGAACTCACCTTGACTTGTCTCATGCAAATGCCGTAATTCAGAAGTTCCTAAAGAGGGGTCTGCAATACACAGCAGTTGCCTCTGGATCTTTATAATCACTGGTGCTTTCAGTTAACTGATCACAGAATCACAGAATGGCCTAGGTTGGAAGGGACCTCAAGGATCATGAATCTCTAACCCCCCTGCCGGGCAGGGCCACCAACCTCCCCATTTACTAGACCAGGTTGCTCAGGGCCCCATCCAACCTGGCCTTGAACACCTCCAGGGATGGGGCATCCACAACCTCTCTGGGCAGCCCATTCCAATACCTCACCACTCTCCTGGTAAAGAACTTCCCCCTAACATCCAACCTAAATCTTCCCTCTTTCAACTTAAAACCATTCCCCCTTGTCCTGCTATTATCTACCCTTTCAAAGAGTTTACTCCCTTCCTGTTTATAGGCTCCCTTCAGGTACTGAAAGGCTGCAATGAGGTCACCCCGCAGCCTTCTCTTCTCCAGGTTGAATAAGCCCAGCTCCCTCAGCCTGTGCTCGTAGGGAAGGAAAACCAAAGTGCAAGCTACTCCTGGACAAACAAAAAACAGACTCTGAACTATCAACTCAGTAGTTTTGGAGTCATGGCTTCTTTGCCAAGAACAAGACTTCTGCATTACTGAACTACTGTGTAATTAGTGACTAATGGAACAACAACCCCCAGTATATTAATTGCTATTGTAGCTATATACAGAGCATTGTTCTCTGTTTGACAGACATATAAATTGTGTGCAACTACACAGTCCCCTTCAGAGTTGCTCTCTCTAGAGTTGGGTGTCGATAATGAAATGCGACTGTTCCTTGAGGATGGATAATGTTATCTCTAAGGGTTTGTCTCAGCAGGAGCGTGCAGCAAAGTTGATCTGAATTAAGTAACAAGGTGGGTTTCAAGTGGATTATGTAAACTGTATTAAACTGATGCGTGCGCACACACATTCAGAATTTAAAATGGTGTTCATTTGACTTTAGTTTAATTTTCCTTTGAAGGGAATTAAACTAAATCAAATTAAAGCCACTTTAATTCTGGCTGGAAGTGTGAATGTTAATTCTACTGTGATCCATAGTAAAAATTCAGTATGTTATTATTCTGAGAAAGGGGCAAAATTCTCTTCCCATTCCTGGGCATTGTGCTGAGCAAATGTGAAAGCTACCTTAACTATCCATTTTAACATTCTGAAACTCAGTGGGAGTTCTCCTCTTTTTTTTTTTTTCTTCTCTCACCTGAATATCCTGGATAGTTAGTGAAGAAGGCTGGTAAAAGTGTATTTTATAAGTATTTTTATTTAATTGATATAATGTTGGAAGTGTGCTTTTTCTCTTTTTCCTGGAGACTTAACGCTTCTCTACAATAAAATGGAAGCAGAGAAAGGATAAGCAAGTATCCCACAGAAACCCACCACAAACTGCCTGTGGAAACCAACATGAGATTTGCTTTGGTTGACGCTTGGCTGCTGTATGTCAATATGCAGATCCTGTCAATATGAGCCTGGGAATCTGTGTGTCCATGTTCTATTTATTTATTTATTTTTCTTCTTCACCTCGTTGTTTTTCTGACAGTCAAACTCTTTGATCTTCCCAGTATTATTAAATAGGGTGGAGCGGTCCATCTGATATATCTGCTGGTAGACATCTTCTTTGAATTCTTATGGAGAACTGATATTCTCTGTTAACTGGAGATCCTCTTTCCTGATCGAGTGTCTTCGTTGTTCACCGGGCCGTATACAAAGCAGCTGAGTTGGGGATTGTCATTGCAGTGCAATGCAGCTGAATTCAGGGAACATGAGAAGAGTGGTTGGAGAGTGGGGAGGAGGAAAGCCAAACCCCGAGATCTCTCTTTAATGCAGAGAGCTTTTCATGAAGTAACGTTAAAATGAGCAGGAAGGCGCTAATTTGAAATGAAATAAACCTTTGGAGCCCTGGAGTTATAATGTACTGTTTTTAAATGGGTTCTTTTCTTGTTCATCCCACTCTGGCATGTTGAAGAAAGGAACCTTTTCTGTGAATTGACCCACATTTCTTTCAAGTATACCTTTTTAGGTAGAGCTGCAGGGAACTCCCAATTTGGTGACTGTTTAATCCTGGCCAGGAGTTAGGAAAACCACTGGCACTGACAGCCAGGGCTACATTAATGGAGAAGAGATGGAGAAGACATGTATCCAGCAAAATTGGTGAAGAACTGCATTTTGTTTGTTGTAGCATAGTTCTGCCTTTCCATAGTGCAACACGTTATATTTGTCTGAGTACTTAAATCTGCCTGGGCTCTCTTCTGTTTATTAGAAATAGCAGCCCAATTTTTATACGCATCATGAAGGGTATGTCAGAGGCTAATGAGAGCATGGATTTTTTTTTTTTTACTTTTGCTTCTACAAGAAAGCCAGTGTTGTCTTGAACACTAATAGATGTATTCTCAGTGCTTAACAATAGAACCTCATCATAATGGTCCGGGCATTATTGAGATACCTCTGTCAGCTGGAGGAACGTCACCTATAAGAGTTATCGAAGTACAAGTACAAAATACGGTGTTGCAGCCACAGCAGAGTACCTGGCATGTTAATTCTATATCCATGGACTTGAACAGTTATCTAGAATTCACAGATGAGGAGGTTTTGGTTTAACATCCCTCTGAGCATGTCTGGTATTGCTACCTTCTAAATAGTTATTCTCTTGACAGTCTTACTGGTTGGTTTGCAATGAGCCTTGGATGCCTAACTTGGCTTGGAGGAGAAAATGTAATCAACTGCCTGATAGCCACATGTATCAATATTGCTATGTCGTTTTTAGTTATCTTCAGCAAATGTATGGGGCAGACAGGGCTTGAAAAGTTCTCTGGTGTCGTAGTAGTGTTTTTACTATGTCCAGGCGTAGTCCAAGTTCTTCTAAAGTTCTGAGGTCAGCTTTGTGTTGTTGTAACCATTGTGCTTTTAAGGTTTTTTTTGTCAACATGAATGCCATTATTAAAGGGATTCCACAAGTGGAATTCCACAAGCACTTTTCCACTAGTGACATTCTTCTGTATACTCCTTACAGAAGAGAAAAGATGATCGGCTTATTTTAAAAGAGAGTTTGTTGTGAGGTGCTGTGGTAAACATTGACTTTTTAATGAGAGCCTTTTTATCTGATAAACCCGAGGCTAAATTTTGCTGTATGTTCTCCAATTATAGAAGTCCTGGAAAAAAACTACAGTGATCCTATAGGGGGTTAAGCTGTACCCAAGTCTGAGAAATTCAGCAAGTTCTTAATTGTTTTAGGTAGATATCTGATGCACTGGAACCCTGACTCATGAAGAGGAGGAGGATATGCTAATGCAAACACTGTGCCTATGGTTGCATAGAGCTTATAGGATGTAATTTGCTGCAGTCTGACATAACCTGGAAATCGCCAAGCCTGTCTTTTTTAATACCTGTCCCACAGTCTCAGCCTTTGAAATTCTCAGTTGTTCTTCAGTGGAGATCTTATTATGCAAATTGAATCATATTGACTAATACCAAGATCGTCTTTAGAACAGATTATCAATTTAGGCAGGACAGAAGATAGTCCAGTAAGTGAAGAATTGAAGACTTCATCTTCCTAAATGATTTAAGTATATATAGATATAAATATAACAAGAGTTTGAATTTTTCTGTATCCATTTAGCTACACTTGTGGATGTTTATTTATATTGTCTAAAACCTGGCTTTTTTGTGCATTAGATATATAAGCTACTGTTGAAGCATCTAAATAGCCTTTAGAAATCTGGAGTTTGGTCACTAGGGAAAGCAGAGCCCATCAGCGATAAATGAGACTCCATCTCTGATGCATCTAAGTCATATCTGGAGATGAATCATCAGTCTGTAAAATGCACAAGCCCTTTTGCAGGCAGTGAGAATGCACCTGCAGAGCACCTTTGACCTGATAGAGAGAAACCCAAGGCAGTGGGGAGGCTGAGATGGCAAGGTGGTGGAACCACTGACTTTTGGCTCCCTGGCTTGAGTCCTGGTCTGAAACGTCTAGGGGAAAAAACAAAGTTTTTCTAGAACAATCTAGAATAGAAGTCTTTGCTTACAGTATAATAACTTCAGGGGAACTCATTGCTGGTAGTTTTGTTTGCCTCCAGCGTCTGTGTGATGAGTGCGGATGGATTGAGTGACAAAGCTGTTGTGACAGACTTAGCATGGTTATGATTAGTAGTGCTAATTACTTCTTGGTAATCTTTGTTTTGTGTTGATAAGCTCATAATTACCATTCAAGTAAATCAACAGAAATTACATCTCACTAAGTTGGATGTGCCTCCTTCTGTTGGTGAGACCCCTTGGCACTTGTTAAAGGCATAAACGGAGGTAATAATTATGTGAATAATTATTATATATATTTATATTTTTACAAGACTATTTTTCTAAAGCAATTTCCCCTCTCTTTCATACCTTCTCCTATTGGTGAGATTCTCAGGAGACTTCTAAGTTTGTTAGGCCTGATAAGCTCTGGAAGAGAACAAGTGGGGGCCTGGCTATTTTAATCCTTGTTTTCTCTAGCATGTGAAGCAGCCTTGAATAGTGCAGCTTATTTCGTCTGTCACTCTTTCTCAGTCTGTAATGTCTGGAACCCGATAAATCTTAGGAAGTGGTTACTAAATGAATGAAGAAGGTGACTTTTTTTTTTTTTCCTGCATGCCAATCCTACAGTGGCAAATAAATTTGGTATTTGGTGTTTGACTTGCAATTGGTGGCATGGGTTGCGTGCTATTTGATGTCCTGCCTGGGCAAAGGTAGCTTTTGTAGTGAGGGTGACAAAACAAACCCATGGACAGAGGCAATAGTGAGACTGAGAAGGAACAGATGAGCAGAGTTTATAGAGCTTACTGCATGGAGACCTTTCCCTTTGTAGGTCACACAGGCCTTGCCTGCAGCATCATTCCTAGAAAAATCAGGCTACTGTAGGATTGATTGGCTGAGGCCAGAGCTCAGATGTAATTTTCTCCTGGTGCATTCAGAAGAGCCCTAAGTAATTGATTTTGTGTATACGCGTGCAGCTTGCACAGCCCAGTGATGGAGGGTGTGGCTGTATCCTGCTTCAGCTCATTTAACTTGCATCTGACCCAGGGCTATGGCAAATTAGGGTTTGTCCCTTCACAGGGGAAAGCAGCTCCCATTTACAATATGCTGACTGCGCTGTCAGTCATCAGCATGCAATGGAGAAAGAACCCTTGCAGAAAAGTCTTCCAAAGGGACTTGATTAGATGGCAGGGAGAGGCAAACAACAAGTGTCAGAACACAGTGCCAGTGCAGGTTGTCTTAATCTGTTTGTTTCCCTATTCAGCAAATATTTGGGTTCTGTCTACCCACATGGTTTTGCTGGTAAAACTTCTGCAAATATTCATTGTATATGCCCTGGGCCCAGGCAGGTTATTTTGGTTTAGTTTGAATCAAACAGCTCTGAACTGCACTGAATTGATAGTGGTTGAAAATGAAAAAAGCAGCCACTCCAGTGGGCAGATGCTGATTTGAAAGTCGGATTGCTATGGCTTAATGTACTATTGCTGATCAGCTGGGCCACAGTAGCTCCCCAGTTTTAACTCATACCATCATTTTCCTGATGCATCTGCAAGAGAGGAAGGATATTTGGCTTGGAATCAGCAAGTTCAGTTCCACTTGCAAAAAATACTGTGGTAGAGTAAGCGATCTTCAGCAAATGGCATGCTTTTTCCTGGCTTTCATCTCTCATCACTAACGGGGAAATAATACCCAAGCCTTTGTTTCACAAATGCAAGATGCTTTGTAACACTGCTGTGCATTTTCCGTAGAGGCATTATACCTATTAAGGGTTATTAACAGAAGGAAGACCAATAGCAAGACCAACAGTTCTTTGTGTCTTGACTAACCCTAGCACAAACTAGAAGCTTGCTTTCTCTGGTCCATTCATGTGATCAAAACTCATTTGTGAGCATCAACTGCAGCAAACACAATGCACGATATGTCAGAGTTCTTTTATATCCATGCTGTCTGAATTCTTACAAGGTATAACAAACAGTTCAGCTGAAGTATCTACAGGGGCTGCTAAAAAGTAGTGCCTGCTATTTTAACATGCAGGCCCACAAAGTCAAAGTCAGATGTTGGTGGTACGGCAGCAGAGGTTGAACCTTTTCACCAGTTTTCCATTCAGTTTTGTTGTTGTGTGACAGATGGCAGCAGAGCAGCAGATCTAACAAAATGGCATCTGACATGGAAGTGTGCATGAAGCAAAGGTGTGTCATTGAATTGCTCCATGCAGAAGAAATGGCACCCACTGATATTCATCAGTAGTTGCTGAATGTTTATGGAGACCAAACAGCGAACGTGAGCACAGTGAGGCAGTGGGTGGTGCATTTGAGCAGTGGTGACAGTGACATGAAAGACAAACCACGTTCTGGATGGCCATGCATGCCCTTCACACCATGAAATGAAGAGCATCTCCATCAGCTTATCCATGCTAATTAGCTAATGATGGTGACTATCTTGAAAAACAGTGTTTTGTAGCTGAGAATTTGTATATCAAACAGTGTTATTGTACTCTTTGTATCTGTTGTTTCTGTGGAAATAAATAGGAGGCATTATTTTTGGAGTAACCTATGTAGTTACTGGTTCCCTCATAGTCCCAAAGAGGAATAGGAGAGAAGAGCAAGCCTCTGCTTCTGTCTCTAACTGGGGTACTGTGGATAATATCCTGCTTTGCCATGGTGATTTTGTGCTATGGCCTATCCATTGTGGTACTCGAGGATTCATCTGTATGATTGTAGTAGTAACGAAATGTACCACAACCTTTCATAAGCCAATGGATGTGAGTGTTGTTTTTATTAATTTGGAGATTTCTTGTGTTTATGTTGCTGTCTTTCAGGGTCACTTCTACTTTTTATTGCTCTTTGATTGGCAAGATGAGTGTGTCAGTGTTATAAGTTTTTCAATTTTTGCAGCAGGAAGACCTTTAATCCGGCTTTCCAGCAGGGAAATCAGTAGAAATTTCCATTGACATGCGCGAGTTCTGTCTGAAGGAAGGCCTTGTAGGACTGGGACCCAATTATATTACTTGACATTTTACGTAGTGGTATCAGAATGCTTGTCTAACAAACACAAGACGAAGCCTGACCAGAGACAGCTTACAACCTGAAAAAATAATAAAATGCCCTGAAAGCCAATTACTTCGCTGCTAAATTGCATAGAGTGAGAATGCACCATCCGCATCTTCAGGCTGTTGGTTTATTTATTTATTTTTTTCCCATTGGTCAGTTCTAGCCCAAAATGTCCATTTTGCTGAAGAAAACCCATCCATTCTTGTTGCCACATGTCTCTATCAATTTAATTAGATTTGGTATGGGAAGCTTTTAGAGGTAATTGCCATTTGTGGGAAGTTGCATGGGTCAGACGTGTCTTCTGCTACTTCTCTCAAGCTAGCATTTAAATAATGATATTAATGGTTAGAAATCTGTATTTCAGGCTTCCTCATCATAGGAATCCCTAGCCAACTAAAAACAGCAAAGGTGGTGGTGGTTGTTTTCTTAATGTTTGTTTGATTTCTTAATCTTTGTTTGATTTCACATTCCCCCTCCCTCCAGCACACTGTTTAGTGACTTTTTTACACTTAAAATGGGAATTTGGAGGGAGAACTACATCTTTGATGCAGAGATGCTCATTCTGCTCTGTCCACAAAATCATTCACTTTTATAAAAAAAATTATTTTTTGGCATTACTTCTGCAGTGTTTAGAGAATTATGTTTTGTTGTGAAGAATGCAGTTGTCTCTAGTGGTGCTGTGCCCTCTAATTGTTGTGCTGGAAGGTGGGATGCATTCATACCCTTACACTTGACAGCTGAATTGCTTCCCGCAGTGCAAGTTTGCAGTTGGTGGGATGAATCCTCTTTCAATCCTTCGTCAACCCACAGCACCTGCACAAAGCCACTAGCTGGCTTACAGCTTCTGCAGGCAGTTGAGAAAAGCCCTTTTGCAGCGTCGCTGACAGCACGGTGTGCGATGGGCAGACCCAGAAAACACGCTAGCCATTTCCCTAGCCCTTGGCCTGCCTGCAAAGTGCAGTCATCGATCCCCAGCATGGGCAATGCGGAGGCCGGAGAGCAGCAGATTGGCCCACAACCCGCCGTGGAGCAGGGTGGCATCGCAGTCAGGATCGATCTGTGCCTGAGAAATCAGCGTTGGTTGTATTATATAATTATTGATGTAGCTGGAAAATGCCACAGGCAAAGCACAGCTTACTATTTGTTATGCTGTATTGTCTCTCTAGTCTGCGTCGGGCCTCTGTGTTTTGCCTCTTGTGTTCCCATTGCATGTTTATTTATACCGTGTGCCTTTAGCTTTCATATTTCTCCTGTGAATCCAACTTGGAAAAACCAGCTCCAGTTTTTGTTCAGGAGAAGGAGGGGTGGGCTGTAAAGGAAATGAATTCCTTCAGATGCTCACGAGAGCCCTAAGCTGAATGCAAAAATCAGGGAGAAGGCGTGAGTGGGGAGAAGGGGCCTGGAAAGCAGAAGGCCCTCTTCATCTTGCCAAGGCCCACAGAGACTGCCAATCTTTTGATAAAAACGTAGACTTAAGAAGCAGCCATAATGTACAGCCTCATCCATCACAGGGTTCGTACAAACGGGCTGAGACCTCATTTGCAGTACCAATTAACTGAAGTCCAGCCAAACCCTCCCAGGATCCTTTGGGATCAGACCTGCTCAGTACTGAAGCTCCTTCCCTTCATGAGGAAGGATCTCATGTCAAGTACTGTGCTTCACATGACAAAATGGGAACACCTGGGAGAAAGAGACAGGCTACAGAATGGATCTGTTGTGGAAATGGGAAGAAGAGGAGGCTGAAGGAGTTCAGTACAGCTGGTGTGGTTACCCCTGGCCAGGAAGCTGCAAGGCAGGAGGGGATGACAGTGGTAGTTGTGGTATGGGCAGCCTATAGCTGGAACAGTCTGTGTGCATGAGCACCTGGTCTGTGTGGCAGGTTTCCAGGGCAGGAGTGAAGGATGAAGCTTCATTAGGCAGAATTGAGATGGATTCCTGAAGGCAAAGCCTGAGGTGAGCTACAGTGTGGGTGCAGGCCTCTCACAGCGTCATCCCCCTACATGCCAGGCAATAACTGCTAGTCGCTCACTTGGACTGGTGCAGAAAGTTATTAATCAAAATTACAATTTGTAGGATTATAGAACTGCTTGGGCTCCAGGTATCTACAGCAGGCAGTCCTGTAGGAAGATGGACTGGTGGAGGTTTCAGGGGTTATGGGATTTTTCCATTGTTAACAGCTGTGATTTGATTCCAGCATACGGTATAAGTTCCTGGTATGTGTATGTATGGGACTGCCCTCTCCTGGAGGAACTATGTTCCGCTTTCCTCTTCCTCCCCTTTTGTCTTCCTCAGCCCTGTGCTGCCTAATCCGCTGGTGAGCACGCTGTGCAGTACAGCACAGTGTGAGCATGGTGCCTGACATAGGGAGCACATGCAAGAGGCTTCTAAAAGCCTGTTGGGAGCCCTGTCTTCCCTCTGCTTTTACCGCTGATAAACAGCGGTACATTGCGTTGGCTTAGAGGAGGCTGTAGATTAAACTGGTGGTCTCAGTGTGTCACGGCAGGAGCAGTGTTGACCGAATGGACCGTGTGCCAAAATCTTTGGTTTCTGGGAGCTGTGGGTTTGCTGCTTCAGTATTTTGTACCTCAAAGTGCTGAAGGGAACCTAAGCTTTGGAAAGAGGTCGTTGTTGGGACAGGAGAGATTCCCTGTACAGAACTGACTGTACTGGGTATGCCACTGGGTGATGCATGGGTCTGAGCTTCAGCAGCCCTACTTGGTGAGCCAGCAGCAAAATGTAAGCATCCTGCACTGCAGCAAAGTGCAAGCTCTGCTTGATTTGAAGGCAGCAGGCTTGCGTAAAGTTGAACCTAGCACTAATTTCACAGCCAAAGGTGGCTGATGAGGAAAAGCAGAGGGATAGGGCCTGACAAACGCTTGGGATTCCTGAAGCCACTTGAATCTGCAGACTTCTGCTAAAACTAAAGGCGATGCTGCCATCACCTTGGAAGAGCAGTCACGCCACAGCAGAAATCTCTCCTTAGAGTGTGTGGGTGCTCACTGAGCACAGAGGAGAACTTAGTTTATTCCCTGAGCTGCAGCTGCCATGGGGTGATATTTTAAGTTGGTGCTTTTATTGCTGTACAGAGAGTACAGAGAGGGCCTATTTCTACCTGACATAGCACTGTGGTGCTCCTCCACCCCGCGCCTACCAGCAGAGAGCTGCAGCATGCAGGCAGCAAGCAATCGGTAGAGATTCACTGAGGGCTGTGATGCTGTAAAATAGCCTCTCGGCACAAGATACAGGGAGGTGCTTACCGAGGCAACAGGGAAACCATACATTTTTTCTCTCAATCCATTAATCAAAGCGCCTGCAACACCCGTTCCGGTGAGGCAGGTGAGGCTCTCATAAATATGGAGCAGCAAAACTTGATCCAGATCCAGGCTCTCAGAGCATTTTCATAAATTAAAAGTTACAAACCAGTAAAATAAAGTGGGCTGGTTCCCAGCCTCTCGGCTGCTAGCCCTTATTTGCGATTCATAGGCTGTGCAGCTGGCCTGGCCGGGCCTGAGAGGCTGGTGATGGGGTGGCTGGGCACAGCCGGGTGCTGGCTCTGCTGGCGGGAGGAGGAGGCGTCCCTCCTCCCCTTCCTCCCTGTGCTAGAGATGGATTGTCTGTGACAGGGCCTGCAGCTGGATTATTCCCCAGCGCTGTGGCTCTGGCAGGCCGTTTTCTCAACGCCCCCTTTGTACTGGCTTGATCTTATTACTGGTGAAGGCCTCAGAGGAGCTGATACAGAGATGGCTTCACATCTCGACAAACTTCAGCAGAGGAAGCCCCTTTTCCAGGCCTGATTCAGCAGGCCTGGTTTGCTGAGTAGCTCCATTGATCTACATGGGGCTACGCAGATAAAGAAGTGCTCTGTGCTGTGTTGCTTTGTTTTCGAGTAGGCCTTTCAGCTAACATGATTTCAGTCTTCCTTCTCCCCTGATACAGAAATGTAGCTTTTAGGAGCACTCAGACTGTTTGCCAGTCTCCCATTAATTTCTGAGCACCTTGACTGATTTTAGCTAAATTAAAATCTTAAAGAAATCCAATCCTAGAAGTCCTTGTGAAAATAGGGGAAGGGTGACCTTGTTGGTTCTGTAGTTGTGTGAACTCAGCCATGGGGGTGAGCACCAAAGACACCATCCAGAAGAGAAGTCATCAATACCCAGGAAATGGGGAAAAGCCTCATTTGGAGGCTTTTCACTCTCCTCCAAATCATTTTTCTTTTTTTTTTTTTTTAATATTGGGAGTAGTTGAGACCTACTCAGCCTCTCAAAAAGCAGGTGTCACCAATCACAGTTCTTATAAAATGACTTGCTAGCACTATTGGGCAGTACTCCACTTCTTGCCAAGATGCCATTTACAGTATCAGACCACGGATCCAGCAGGGTCTGTGTTATTTTCATCTTTGACCTTGTACTTTAGAGGACAGCTGGGAAAATCCCACAGTGCCTCTGTCCAGAGGTGTGCTGCTGTGTATTGGAGTGGAAATGTTGAGGGCAGGAGGGCTGGGAACAATCCTTTGAAAATGCACTGAGATTCCTGCAACCTTAGAATGTGGTGGTTACTATTATCTCTCTCTGCCAATCGATAGACAAGCAAGCAAGGTCTTGTGCAGGCAAGGGAGTTGGGGCTCTGGAGTATTGCAGGCGGACAGTGACTCTGAAACTGTTTGTGCTGCATTTTTTTTTTTTATTCAATAGTAAATGGGGCAGGATGGCGCTTAGTCAGCTTTTATAAAGTACTTAGAGACCCCAGGATAAAAGGTGCTCTAGGAATCCAAACTAGCATTGTTATTGTTACCGCTCTATTAATAACATTAGCGGGCATAGTGCTTTCTGTTCGTTTTTAAAGACGTCAGCCAAGATGCTCTTTTAGTGGCGGAGTCAACATAATAGATAGGTTGGTGTGCTCTCCTGAACTGGTTCAAATTCACTGACCATTCTGCTTGTTTCCAGTGGTTGGACAGAGAGGTTAAGATGTTTTGGAATTGGTTTTCTCCAGTGTGATTTTCTGGTATTACCATCAGTAACAATTTCGGCAAATGTGTGGGAGACTCCTGAGCTTGCTAGGCTCACTAATGTGTGCAGAACCAAAGATGTGTTTTTGTAACTTTCTGTAAGTTTTAAGATGTTTTCTGGAACTTTCTGAGGTTAACATACTTTAATATAGTCCCTTAAACTGTACTTACCGAAGGCTAGATTCAAATAGGTATTTATGTGGCTCTTTTATTCAGGCCTCTGGACTGTTAGTGGAGTTACATGCCTGGTAACACTTGTGTTTCTGGCTGTAGATGCCTTCCTGTCTTGCACTGGCTTTGCTGTAAGGAAGGGATAGTAAACAAACGTAATAAAGCTGGGAGTTGAGCTGAACAAAACTGTTCTCTCTGCTTTTACATATGAGTAAAGGAGCCAGCCCCCAATGTTTGCTGAAGTGCCACGGTCTCATTTGCTTTTGGGTAGCCTGCAGCAATGTACACAATTGAGGATTTTCCCATCTTTCTTTAGTACAGGCTACATTTCCATACATTGTGCATTTGTAACAAGCATGTGTTGTTTGTTTAAGAACTTAGAGCCTATGCCAGAATTTTCTTGCTTGGCTTTAAATGTGACCTAAGGGTAGTTTTATTCTAGCTATCTGTGAATAGGAGCATGTTTGTGTTCTCAGTGACCAAAGCTGTGAACAAGATTTGAGCTGAGTCTTCGGCTCTTGCCGTGTTACGTTAGGTATATCCAGAGGGGTAGAAGCACGTGACCTTTTGCCATTTCAAGAGCTGGGCTGTGACTGAAGTAACCACAGTGTTTATAAAACAGACTGTCATCACTCTGGCCACTGGTTTTGCCCTACTGAAGTAATAAGGGGTAGAACAGGAGAGGATTTGCTCTGAAGATCTTTGAAGAAAAGATATGTTTCAGGAAAGGATACTGAGCAGATAGAAAGAAGGCTTCCATGGTCTTGCTTGCTTCAGCTTGTCCCAGGGAGGTGTTTCTTTCTGACGTGAAATGGGGAGCAATGCTGCTGTTAGACAACTCAGCAGTTCTGAGAGCTGGGATGTGGTTGTTCTGCTGTAGAGTCTGCCTCGATGAGGTGACCCACGGCCCAAACAGAGGTTGGTGTGAGCCATGGGTTGCTGCTAGCAGTTGAGATGAGTGCAATAGTTGCTTCACTTCAGAGTGACACTTCTGGTGTCGCACTTCTGTTCCAAGGAATGAAAGAGCAATCTCAGAAGTACTGCTTCCCTCAGCAGTCTAGGTTTCCCTTGATGGTATCCTGTTGAGGTATTGACTATGGTGAACGTTGCTTATCTTGGGAAATCAATGAGATGATAGCCCAAGGTACTGCAGTACAAAGACAGGCAAGGAGATATGTATCGGTCTCTGATTTTTTTTTCCACCTCAGTAAATATATCTCCCCAATCCAGTGGCATTGTAACAGTATGCAGTAATTACAGTGACTGCATCCATCTCTTGATTTAATCAGACAGATATTATATGTTAAGTATCAATTGATTATTAAAAACATATTTGCTGATGCTTCCAAATCCCCATAATGACGCATAAACAGTTATTTACTGCATAGCTATTAAAACTCACCAACTCAACTTGCTTTTTACAATCAGTATTTATTTAACATGCAGTGGCCATCCTATCCTATTAAAACTAAATGTGTTAACTGTGTTTTGGGCATTTAATTTTAAAGCTTTTTTTTTTTTTAAAAAAAAAACTGTATCAAGTGATTACAAAAAGCCATTGTGTTAGCAGACATTTGGTGCTACACAAACATATTTCAGAGTTGTTGTGTTTTGATAACCTGCCATGAAGTTACTCACGGTCACAACAGATGAACAGTAATGGGGCCTGTAGCAAAGTAGAACTTTTTGATAATGTAGGAAACTGTAAAATCTTGTATGGTCTTGTCTTCTCTGAGGTTGAACACACTGTTTTATGACCAGTTCCCCTGGGACATTAGATACTGAATATTCAAAGAGAAAGATGGTGCCTTTACTGAGCAGAATCCAGCTTTCCTGTTTGGGGAAATCAGAGCTGCTCCTTACCCCAAGTCCCAGGATATTTAGTGCAGCAGAGTATTTAGAGAGTTTTCTTAACATTGCATTAGCTGTAGAAAAACTTTGAGTAGGTCGCAACTGAAATACTGGCCCTTGCTTTCCTTTCTCAGTGCAGGCTCAGGAGCTCTAGCAAATGAACTCTCAGTAATACTCTTATTGTTTGGGTAACTGGGGCTGAGGATCCTGGGGAGGCTGGGTATGTCTCCATAAGGTAATTAGCAGTCTTGGGATGCATGATGGTGGTTGGCTGGCCGTTGCATTGTGCAGCAGTGACAGTTGGTGTACATGGCTGCTTGTGAATCGAGTGCGATGTGTCTCCATTCAATTCTCTGAAGACCAAACCTTCCTTTCTCTTTGCTCCCAGGCATCATAATGCAGTTCAGGGTATATTTGCTTTCTTTGCCAGAAGATCGTTGAAAGCTCCATGGCAGGGCCTGCGATCCATCTGCCTGCCCTTTCTGGAGTCTGCAGAGCTTTCTTACAATTCCCTTATGCTTCAAAGCAAATAAATAAATATTTGCAGAGTTATTAAAGATTTATTGAAAACGCAGTATATTTAAACCAACTTGCAAAAAAAAAAAATAGATGACTGAATATTTATTATTTACATGTTAGGCATCCTCTACGTGTTTATTTATTCCTCCTTAATCCAATCCGTGTTTTATAAATATTGCAGAGGACCCGTCAATAATATAACATGTTTTCATTAATCCAGAGGAATAATTAGAAGACATTTAGGATAATATTGCTCTGTACAAACATTGCATGAGCCTGAGAAGAGAGATGTTTTGAACAACAGCTGCTATCTGCACAGCTGGGGCACACATGAGCATGCCTTGCCACATCACATAGCAGTGGGCACACTCCTTGGGTGCCTTCTGTGCGCTGTTCTTCCTCCTCCGTTTGTCAGGACAAAAGGCTTCCTTTGCAAAGAGGCCACTGGATTGACAAGCCTGCTTCTTCAGATGGAGACTTTTGTTATTCTCTCATGAACCGGGATGGTCATCCCTGTGGCTGAGATCACTCCCAAATTATATTTATCTCAGTGACAAGGCAGAGACGGGATAACTGCAATTGCCCTCACTCTACCGATCAATCTACAAACCAGTGCTAAATTCTGCCCCATTCCCCACAATGTAAGAATCTTTTCCAGGGAAGAATTCAGTGAGCAGATGATCAATTACTGTGTCTTCAGAAATGAGAACAGACTATTTGTACTAATGTATTAAGAGCATGAGGAGCTCTCACCCCGATCACTCATTCCTCACCCTTTCCCTACCCTTGCCTCAGGTCAGAGGTTTCTGCCTGCAATCACCGTGTTTGGAATCACAGCCATAAAAGAAAGAAAGGGCTGTGGTTCACTTTCTTCTTTTCCCAGTCCTTTTAAAAACCATGCTCACAAGGCAGAATTAGCAGTTTTATTCCCTACACCGTATTCATTAAAACTTTGACCTTCTTAATGCTAAGCTTTCACTGGAGGGGACCTTCCTGGATTCTTTACTATTCTGTCTTCATTCTTAGAAGTGCAGAAATATTTGAGCCCAAACTGCAGCTACTCTAACCACCTCTATGTGACTCGTTGGGAGAAGGCTGTAGATGTCTGAAAGATGCTCATATCTCTACTTTCAGATCCTACCCCTAAATTGAAGAGAGTACCTAAACCTTAACACAGATCAAGCTATGAAGTAAATTAATTTCTGGGGAGCAGTTAATTGATTATTACAGCCGTATTTTTTCTGTGGATTTTTTTTTTTAACTGAATAGCCCACATGTGTCTATATCTGAACTGTCTTTATTATGGAAAGACTGAAAAACAGTAAAGCTTGGAAGCACAGGAAGGGCAGGGTTGTCTCTCTTTGCATGTGCGTTACAGTGTTGTGCAAGCTCACTTCAACTGTTTTGGGCACAGGATAATGGTGTGGATAGACCTCCTGTCTGATTACTGAGTTGTCCAGAGAAATAGAGTACAGCATACTGCACTAATGTGTCCATGCTTTTTCTAGGACCTAAGCTAAATTATTCTGCGTGACACAGACATCTTCTTTGCTGTCCAGAGCCTAGGGCCAAGCAGCTCTTGCCGTCGGACAATGCAGACTAAAAATCTTAATGAAGCCGATTTGAGCTCCAGCCCTCATACAGTAATGCTACTTAGCATTGTGTTCCCAAAGCCTATAGCAGACAAACTGCAGTATCCTTTGAATCTCTGAATGCTGTGTAGGATACAGTTTGATTGCTTGGGGAAGGGAGGGAGTTGTTGAGTTGGGTTTGTTGGAGGATTGGGGGGGGGGGGGGGGGGGAAGGGGTGTTTTGTTGTTGTGTTTTTGGCTTTTGTTTGTTTGTTTGGGTTTCTTTCCTTCTTCCAGACATTTTTTGAGTCATCCAAAGCAAGCCAGACCCAAAGATTTGGGCTGAAAGAACTGACTGTAACAACTGGTTAGCATAAGCAGCCAGCCTGTCATTTTGCCTGAGGAAACAGAGTGAGACATGGAGCATACAGACTTTATGTAAAATCCTAATAGGAATAGGACTTAGGGACATCTTGTTCCCATGGCACTGTTAAGCTCATTATTTCACCTCTATCTGCTCTCCCCACAGCAGTTTTCCCTACCTACTTGTTGTTCATAGCATTTAGATGAACACCAACTCTAATTTTCAATCATTATTTGCTATACAGTATTTCATGATCCCTTCCAAAGTCAGAGCTGGATTATTTTGGGCATCCAGTAAAGAGCTGAGGCATGGTGATTTGACCAATATCGCATCATGTCTCTTAGCAGAGCTAATAGCTTAACCTCAGTCTCATAACTGTCTCTTCAGTTGCCAGGCAGAACTTCCATCTTCCTTTGTACTTTCTTTTTGGCTTTAATGTTGTTAGTCTTAAAACTATGCCTCCCTTCAAAACTTGGGTGCCCAAATGAAAAGTCAGAGAAGAAAACAACATTCTAGTCCTTGTCTTCCAAGTTGAATCTTCTGGTTATGGGGCTTGAGAATTTGCATCCAGCTGTCTTAAGTTCTCTCATAATCTTGCCTAGTAAGGTGCAGTCTCAGTTGGTCAGTCTTACGGTTTTACCTAAGCATTTATTATGGTAGATCAGACAGCAGCTGAAGAGGAGGCCATTAACTGGATTGAAGGAGAATCCTGGAGAATCAGAAAGTTTGTCATGATAAGCTTAAGGGAAAAAGGAAAAAAGGGGGTGGGAGGGAAAGAATTTTTCTCAAAGGAATAACTGGAAATTTGTAGCTCCTGCAGAAGTAGGTTAGGATGTAGCCTTGTTTAAGTGAGATGGAAGACAAACTGTACTTGTAGCACATGAGCAGGGTTTCTACATAGACAGAGAGTTTGTTAAGAAGCTTGTGGGGGGAATGTATTAAGCATGTAAAAGAGCAGTGGACAAACAAGGATAACTTCTATGGAAGGACCATAGAGAGATGGAATAGGTAAATGTGGCTTTCTCCAGAGATGAAACACCAAAATACAATTCTGTTTGGAAATGGTAAAGACCGGATAATTACCATAGACCTACGAGATGCTTAGTGCTCTCGTACAGCTCACAAAAAGGCTTTTGTATCTTCAGTCCCGTGCATAGCAGGGGCTATGCCATTAGAATCATAGAATCGCTAAGGTTGGAAAAGGCCCATCCAGTCCAACCATTCACCCTTCACCAATGGTTCTCGCTAAACCATGTCCCTCAACACAACATCCAAATGTCCCTTGAACATCACCAGTGTCGGTGACTCTACCACCTCTCTGGGCAGCCCATTCCACTGCCTGACCACCCTTTTGGAGAAGCAGTATTTCTAATGTCCAGCCTGAACCTCCCCTGGCGCAGCTTGAAGCCATTCCCTCTAGTTCTATCACTGGTTACACGAGAGAAGAGGCCGACCCCAACTCACTACAACCTCCCTTCAGGTGGTTATAGAGAGCAATAAGGTCTCCCCTGAGCCTCCTCTTCTCCAGACTGAACAATCCCAGCTCCTTCAACCGCTCCTCATATGACCTGTGCTCCAGACCCCTCGCCAGCCTTGTTGCCCTCCTCTGGACACGCTCCAGGGCCTCAATGTCTTTCTTGCAGTGAGGGGCCCAAAACTGGACACAGTACTTGAGGTGCGGCCTCACCAGTGCTGAGTACATTAGGTGAGATTGTGGCCCTGCAGCAGAGTTCTGTCTTCAGCTGAAAGCACTGAGTCCTGTTCTTGAACTGTTGTAGTAAGAGTAGGAAGAACAGAAAAGTAGGCTATTTTTCATCAGGTGATCGTGTCACTCCATCAGCCAGTCTGTACAGACTACAGGCACCCTTAGGACATCTGTCTCATCTTTTAAGCCTGGTGCCACGCACACTCTCCTGATCTCTCTTGCCCCATTCTTCTGGGCATGTTGCACCAGGATGACTTCTAGCAACAAGTGATGCTTACATTTAGCCCACCCTATGAGAAAATTGAGGTGAGTGAACCATGAGCAGTGGTGAATGAGAGCATGGCAGCAGCAGGGGGATAAGAAGGGAAAGATGATGTTAGGAAGAGCCTGCAGCTGTCCCTTTTCTTTCCATGTGCTCCCTGTTTGGAGAAAAAAAGTGATATTTTTTAGCAGAAAGAATGTTTTAAGGGAAAGAGTCATTTTTTCCCCTTCCTGTTCAGAAATCACTGTGCAAAAGAAGAGAGGGCAAAGCATTGTGCAGGGAGCCCCTGCTGTCTCCCCAGTGTGGTGGAGGGCCAAACAATAAGCAAGGAGAAACCGCATAGAAAATGCATCCCAGTGTGAAGCAGAGGAGACTGTGGGCAGAGGTACATCGGCATTAGAAGCCAGGGAGAACACACGTTGGCATATTCAATGTGTTGGCTTTTTTGGCAAACAACTGAGCCTGGATTAATAAAATGTTCAGATAAAAATCAGAGTTTTATTAAAGTGTGCTCACACAGCGGCAGCACCCGGCCACGCTCCTGGAACGTGAGCTGGAAGCCTGCCAGCCTTGCTCAGGAGTGCTGCTTATCATACTTGATAAGGTCCTGCTGAGAGGGAGTGGGAACAAGAGTGTGAGAGGAGGAGGGGAGCCTGGCAGCAGCCTGCCTGCTACTTGGCCCAAGCCTCGCTCCAAGCCCGCTGGCCCATAAGGGTTTGCCCCCTATATAAATCCAGTGCACGTTGGAGGAAAAGCACACAGAGGCTTCCAGGAGAGCAAACAAGGCCAATTGCTCTTGCAGCAGCTCCCCTCTCCTTCCTCTGCTCCCCCCGCTCCTGCCCTACTCGCAATTCCACAGCTTGCTCAGCACCGTATTTTAAACAAGACTTTTTCTTTACTTTGTCTCTTCTCTGTCAGCTTGCTCAGTGCCAGATCTCAAAGCTAATTAAAAGGGGCATGGACTGTGGGCTTACATTTTTCCTTCACTAGTGAGCTCTTGGCAGAGTTGCTGAGCTGCTAGGAATGGGGACTGTGAAAAGAGAGTTGGTGCTGGTTAGGGAGTGGAAAGCCAAAAGCTACCCTAGCTCCTCTGAGCAGGGAAATGAATAAAGCACAACTGCAAGTCCTTCAACAGATATTAAAAAACAGGCACGCAAGCACAGTGTCTCTCTCAGTTCTTCCTTACGTACTTTGCTCAAACTTTGTTTGCACTTAACTCTTTCAGCCTTCCAAACCTGTTCCTACTCTGTGTTCCCAAAATACACCCATGGCAACTCCATCGTGTCGTGCTCTGCTTACCTGTTCCACTCTTATACCCCGCGTGTGGAAACATGGTCTGATTGCTAAGAATATCAGGCTCTTCCAGTCTCCTAGCAAACATGGGCACTGTGGATTTCAAGGCAATGCTGGGGAATAGCTGGGTGAAGTAAGCGTTGAGCTTTCCTTATCTCAAACCTAACTCCATGGGTTGTGTTTGTCCGGTCCTGCAACAGAAGTAACCCTGTGACTTGCCAGGTCAGTCTTTAAGCAGTGATGCTTGATTTTTTCAGGCAAGTGAAAAATGAGCTACTGTTGGGTTAGGTTAATTAATGCATTCAGGAAAATTGCAGATGATGGATGTGATGTTGGTATCAGCATGCTACTTTGCAATAATCTTCCTGGCTAGCTTCCACCGTTTTTTGTAAATACAGTGTAGTGAAGAGTAGTAGCCTTCAGATGTCCTACTCAGATCATCCTTTTTGGTACGTCATTTCTCATTTTCAGAAATGCAAGGTGTGCTTCACCCTTGGTTTGCCTTTAAATTTAAGGCCTGTTGTGCTTGTGATTTCAAAGAGCCTTAAACCAATATGCTTAGTCTTAGTATGAATTAGAAGAGCTACCGGCTTTATTGAATGCCTCCAGCACACCGTAATGGCCACCTGGCACTAATTAACAATTCCCAACTGTTTCACTATCCCAGTACTCCATCTTGTGAGTCACCTGCACTGGTTTATCTGGGAAGCTGTTCCTTCTGCTTCACTAATTCTAGTATCTCAGCGAGGGGTAGGGCATGGGGAAGGCAGTGTGTAAAACAGTACCATTTTTTCCTCATCACAGAAGCTGCTTTCAGCTCATCTATGCAACCTTAGCAAGGAGTGGGGCCGCACTCTCTGGGATAAATGATGTTGGCATTATTGTCCGTCCCCTTGTTCTGCAATGTTATATAAATATCAGGTGAATTGCCAGCTCTTTTCTCTCAATCCCGTAGCATTCACGTGTGCACAAGCCAGGAAGAGAGCTGTTAACATGTCTGGGATTACCATGTACCTACACCATTGCTCAGAGTCTGTCCTCATAGCTGGGCAACGTTCCAGTGTTTCATCTGCCTGCTTTCTGCATCTAACCCTTTACCTCCTGCTCTCTCCCCCCCACCTCCCGCCTCCTAAATGCGTTTGTGCTGACGGGCCCATCTTTCCTCATCCACAGACAGGAGATGTGATTAGAGGGAATCTAATTTGTTTGGAGTGCTCTGGCGACGGAAGGAAATTATTCTGCAGCAATATTTGCAAATGCATTCATCATAGAGTCCCTAGCAGTCCGTCACCATGAGCTGATGACTTTGTGATCTTCATGAAGGTCTGATTAAAAGTGCTTTCTAATGATCAACTCGACTTTCTATCCTGCTCCTCCAATTGTACACCTAGAGAAAATGGAGGAATTGAGAGTAGAGGCCAGTCACATGCTGAGCTATCCTTTCTGTGTCTCTTGAATCCAGGCTAGACACAGAGACTTAGTCAAACGCCATCAAGTTTCTACCGCAGTCTTCAGTCCTCCAATTCTCTGGTTTGCTCTCTGTGTGGCCAACAGCCTCCTATCCACCTTGTGCTCATTATATTTGAGACTTTTGCCTTGCCTAGGATGAGGGGCAGACATAAGCCCTGTAGCTGTCTCTGCACCAGTCTCAAACACCTTCTCGACTGCTTTGCAGACAGCAAAATTACACATACAGATCTTTCCCAGCACCAGAGATTGGCACCAATCAAGAAATGTGACAGAGGGAGATGAGGAAAAGTGAAAGTGGCGTAGGTGGCATTTTTTGTGGTGTAGCAGCCACCCAGCAGCACAGTCCTGAACGTAGCACAGCGTGGTGGCTTCTCTTGTCCTGCAATTGCTTGCACCAGTCCACAGGCCTCAGACAACTATATTTGAGATGGTGATTGCAGAACAGAAATGAAAGCTGGGTTGATGTACTGCAAACACAGGTCCAAGGCCAGCCATGTGAGAGCAGAAAGGGACAATAGCCCAAGTTGTACTCTGGGCTTTCAAGAATTGGTGGGTTTGTCCATCTGCAAGAGTTAAGGAGGTGGAATACCAGTGCAGATTCTACCTTCACACGCAGAACAAATTTTAAATATCATGTGTCTGTGTACATATATATATATATATATACATTAATGAAACTAAATAAACTTGTTCTACATAGTAAAGTTATGTAGCAATGGCTGCTCAAACAAAGCGGATAAGGGAAGCAGGACAGGGTAGAGCTAAGACACTGACTGTAAACCATGATTCCAATATATTGAGTCATATGCTTGGCATGTATGAGTCTGAACTTCCGCTTATGACTACATCTATTGTCTGAGAAAACTGGATATCCAGTTGTCTCAGATCTGCATTTTCGGTCTGGTAAATCCATCACAGACAAACTGCTGTAGCCTTGTGCATCTCACTTTTTTGTAACACTTTTCCTATTAATATCATACTTTGATGGGAAGGTATTCCATTCCTAGGTGTCCTACGTAGTGTTCCCACTGGCTTCCAGGTTAACGTGCTGGGGTTCCTGTCCTCCTTCCCTTCCTCTGTTAGTCTGTAGTGTAGTACCTGATCTGGGTTGAACAGGTACATGTCAAAATTAGTTGCAATGGTGTGCTCTTCTCTAGGTTTGCAAAGTACAGCTCTACAGTATTTTGTGATCTGCATTCCTTTCCTCTTGTGGATTCCCTTTGGCTTGGGAGGCTTTAGTGACATTTGCTTACTCTGCTTTCTTCCACCATGAATTGGCACTGTGAAGATGTCCATCCATCTGGCTTGTGAATATGACTTAGACTCCCTTTTGTACTACTACATGCTAGTATTCCATTGGCGTAGCAGTGTCCTAACAGGCTCTGCTGCCATAATAACCAACCATAGCATGTTCTTATCATTGCTGCATCTTGTGCAATGGGGTTACCTGGAAGGATGTACACTACTAAGTCAGTTCAGTTTGGTTCAGTCTTACCTCTAAATGTAGGCCCCTTGCAAAGGGTTACCTTACCTGTCTAATTATTTATTTTGTCAGGGACATAACAGTAAAGTCTATGAATGCAACTCTGATTAGGCAGCTTTTCACCCCCCTTTGGAGATGGGGAGGTTTCTCAAGCCACACTTATATGCTTGTGCTGTGGACTTTTGTTCCACATGATTTTTTGTAGGTGGAGGTTTTTTAGCTCTTTAGAGTATAATGCAGTTAGATAGAGCTACAAATGCCTACTGAGCTCAGTAGGGGCAGTGTTGTATATCAGTGGCGCCATTTAACCTGAATACCACAAACTCACCTTGGGCTCTACTACCTCAGGGTCCATGTTGTCAGGGGGAGCTGTTGTGAATAAATGTATAAGGACAGCTTGGCCAGTTATTGGTGTTGTGTAAACACCATGCAGGTATGATCTATGTATTTATTTGCAGCAGGATGCTTGTGTGTATGTAGGCATGTGAGATAGCTGTGAAGAATAGTGGGTCATTTGTCACCCGCTCTTTGTCTTGAGTACTTAGTTACTGCTTTCCCACAGAACTTAACCCATAACTCGGGAGCGGTTTCCATTGTGGTTCTGGTATAGTTTCTGTTCACATCTAGCCTTGAAAACTTCAGAGCTGTCATTTTTTGAAATGCTGTGTTTGTTGACCCCCGCTTGAAGCGGAGGCATGTTTACCTGGCATGAACTTTAGGAGATGAAAACGCAAGGGAGGGCTTCTTGAGGCTGCTTGTTCCATCCCTGGTGCACTGGGAAGTGGTTGCAGGCTGAATTTAAATATTTTTCTAAAAATGTCTCAGCTGTTTCTGGTAGTATTTACATATTTAAAAGCACATACAGAGCTTGTTGAGGGCAGTTGTTTTTTTCCAGATACCACTGCAACTCAGTGTCTAATGCAGCACTGTTTAAGATGCTCTAGACCTTCCTGTTTGAGCTGAGCAGTTGAGCTTTGTTAAATTTCAGGGTGGTTGTGGTGATTGTTGTTTGTAACATCTGGGGTATATTCCAAACAGGCTGGCTGCTAATCCCTTACGTGGTGTTCTCTGACTTGTACGTGTGATTTTTACCATGAGCATAGTGGTATGCCTCCTTCATGCATGAGGGCCAGTGCTCCAAATTTAGACTGCGTGCATAACTGTCTCTAACATTTAATGAAGCTGTCTCTCCTTTCAGCCAGGTTCTGTGTTATGAACAAGAGGATCATGCTGACTGATGGGAAGGAAATGAGATTTAGAAAGAAGTTGATGCTAAAGCAGAGAAAAACGATTAGGCACCGTGGTAGACCAGGTGACCAATAGTTCGAAGCTGTCCTCTTGTAAAACTGGCTAGCTGAATGCACGAGTACAAGGTTACAGGAGCAAATGCCTCTGCATGTGTGATCTGCAGCATAGTCAGTAGAAGAAGCATTCCCGCAGCAACATTTACTGGCTCCTCCCTTCTGTAGCTTTCAGTTCAGCATCACAGATAGTGCTTTTAATGTAGGAAACCGTTTAAAAACACAAAAATCAAGGTGTAATGCAAATAGTGATGGCAAAGCTGCCAACTTGCTTGAACGATTGGGCAGCTGTAAAGTTTCCAGTGGGCACTTCATAATACTTAAATGTCTAGCTAAGTTGCTACGTATGGTATATCTCTGGTGAGGCTCTCTTAACAGAAGTATTAGTGCTTGATTTACTACGTGCTGTCTCCAGATACCTTCTGAGGAAAGGGAACTAAGGGTTGATTGGTTTTCTTCAGTGGAGATGGGAGAGGAAAGAGTGCTATTAGAAGTGTGGATGTGGCAATAAGGGGTGCTGAAACTGCCCTTCAAGAGATAGCATTTCGTGAACCCAAACACTGAGGTGTACTGAAGAAAATGACCTAGAAAACTTCGCTTGACAAGGGCGGTTCTAAGTGTGAAGCCTGGAGTGACAAAATAGCATGTAGAGACAGGAAAAAGTGTGTGTATTTAGAGTAAAAATTAAATAGTCTAGTAATAATTCAGCAAAAGCCTGTTCTCCACCCACTCAATAACTTGCTGGCAAATATTTCTAGCCGCATTATCATCACTGTATGTATTTAATATAAAGAAGGAGTGCAGCAGAGTGATCTTCCCTAAGAAATTTGGATGTTAGATACTTCCTGAAGTCCTGAAACTGAAAACTTGGGCAGAGGCTGTAATGTTGCTGTAGGCATGGCACTGAAGGAAAATGTATTAACTTGAGGTGTGGATCTTTGTTCTTGACCAGATAGTTTTCCTCATTAAAAACAAATTAGGACACTGGATTGCAGTGCAGAATTTGATAGCCAGCTGCTCTGAGGCAGGGAAGAGAATGGTACAGTTAGTTGACAGGGTGTTTCACTATGCCGTATTTCATTTTATTTATTTGAAAGTATGGTCTTGTATACAGTGATTATTACTCAAATTCCTTTGTGTTTATATAAGAACTCATCCATCATCAGGGAGAATTTTTGTTCTCATCCTTGGTGAAACTCAACTTGTATGCATTGAGTGACGCTCCCAATAGATTTGCTACCCTCCCTCTCACCTTATCATAGAATCATTGAATTGCTCGGTTGGAAAAGACCTCAAAGATCACTGAGTCCAACCACAACCTAACCATACTACCCTAACAACCCTCTGCTAAATCATGTCCTTGAGCACCACATCCAAACAGTTCTTAAACACATCCAGGGATGGTGACTCAACCACCTCCCTGGGGTGGTTGATACACATCGTGGCAGAAGCGAAGTGTGCTTGGAGGCAGTGGATCTCATTCTTGTCAAGTGGAGAGAGACTGCAGCCCATCGTAATTCAAAATCTTGACACAAGGTTTTTCAGTTCCTCTCCTCTCCATACAGCCAATGTCTGCTTAGCTAACTGCGAAGGCAGAGAAATGAAACCATGTAGGCTGAAGCTTTCATGTGTAGAGTGTTCTTATAGGGGAAAAGAAATACAGGTATCTTCGAAATGAGCTTTTCAGAGAGAGAGAATATCATCAGTTTTGGTGTGGAGGAAAAACCAAAAAAAAAAAAAAAAAAGGTTTTCCAAGGAGAAATCTGAAACAAACATTTCAGTTCAAAAATCAACGTTTTGACTGAAAATATTCCATTTCTGTTTCTCAGCTTAAAAAAAAAAAAGGAGAAACAAAATGATAGCTCAAATGGAAATGTCACATTGTCACGTATGCTTTTATTCCAGTCCAAAAAAAAAAAAAAAAAAGAAATAAAAAAAAAGTAGGAATATGACATTTTAAAGCAAAATAGAAGAAAAAAATTGTCACTTTGAACCTATTCCAAACTTCAGTGGGAAAACTGACAGCTTTTTGACAGAAAAGACGATGATCTTAAAAGATTTTTCAGCTGAAATTTTGTGAAAGAAAATGTTGATTTCCCAAACAGTTCTTGGAAAAAGAGACACTGCAGCTTGGGAATTAGTTGTGGTATACAGGCTGCTCTACTCTGAAGTACTTTAATATTATATTCTTCTGAAGATGAGCTCTTCTACCAGTCTCACAAGGAAAAAGGTGCTGCGTGCCATTGTATTTTTCTCCTAAGAAAATACTCTCCAACCCTACATTGATAAGAGTGCTGCTGCTGCCTGCCCACCCATCCCTGGCAGAGGTGGGCGAGGAAGCAAATGCTGAGACTTTAACTGTGCTTCTGCTCTGTGAAGGAAAGCTCAAGGGTTGAAAGCAAGAGCGAATTAATGACTCCTGCTAAAACACTGCCCAAGATTTCCATCAGAAAGCACCAGTTCCCTGATAAGACGGTACTTTGTTGAGAAGACCTGGTGAAATATTTAGTTTCAAGTAGCGTGAAGTACTTTGTTTTGACAGAATTGTAGACTAGTTATGCTGGTTGGTAGAGACCACTGGAGGTGCCGCTTTCTCTTCGAATATGAAAGCCACCAGCAGCAGTTCAGGCTTCAGTGGCTCTATCTGGCCATCTTGACAAGGTTGCAGGTGCTGCAGTCTCCTTGGGCACCTGCTGCAGTGCTGCACCACCCTCCCCAGTAAAGACATTTTCCCGCACGCCCAAGCAAACTCCAAGTGGTAACAGCAGAAGCATTTTTGTCCTTGTCAAAGCAAGGCACTTCAGCCTCATTGAAACAAAAAATTCTCACACCTCCTAAACAAAATGTTTTCCCCAGTATTTTATTTCACAGGAAAGCCTCTCATCTGGACATGTTTCTTTGCTGGCAAGAACTGTGAACTTGTGAATTTTTTCCTGAAGAGAAAGAAAGGTTTTGACAAGCTCTGACAATATGATGATTTTAGGCATAAGCATAGTGGTACATACCAATCAGAGGCTGGAGGCAGGAGACTGTGCTAGAAATGAGGCAGAAATTAAAAAGGATGATACCAGCTGGTCTGGCTAAGTTTATGGTAGACAACCCTCCAGAAGCTGGAATCTTTTAGTCAAAACTAGCTACCTTTCTAAAAGATGATGTAAAGCAAAAAACTTTCTTCAGTAAGTGTTGAAATGGCTGAGTGAGTTGCTTTGCAGCCCATGTTATCCTGATGGTTATATTAGCACACATGACCCCTTCCAACTTTAGATGTGGTTCTTGTAGCAATATCAAAGGGCCTTAAGTGGTGATCAGGACACTATAAGTGCGTACAGCAGTTTCTGCCCCAAAGGGTCAGCAATTCAGGATTGAATAAGAGCTAATTTCAGACCTGCTCCTTTCTATCTAGCCTGAGACAGGGATGGAATTAAGGGTGCTAAAAGTTGCTGGAGAACTGGAGAAAAAAGGAGGAAAGGGTGGAAATGGTGTGCTTGAAAAGTAGTGCTAAAGGCAGGGAAACATGTTGCTGCATGCAGCTGAGGGAATGGGGGAAGGAGACAAGATGGAGCCAAAGCAGAGAAGGGAGGAGTAGAGAGTACTCCTCCAGTAGCCCTATGGGAAATGAAAATACCAAAGACATAGCTAAGCTATCCCTCTGACCGTTATTTCTTCAGCTTACTTGTGGGGTCTAGGAATTATTATTTTTTCTTTCTTACCTCATTTCTTTTCTTTCTTTGTTTTCATTTCAACTTTTTCTGCCAGCAGGCTTCAAAAGCCTGAGATGGTTTAATGCCAGGTAAAGTGCTTTTGAATCGTTGACTGGAGCCAGGTTTGTGAGGGCCAGGGCTGTTCGCTTTGCTGTGGCTGGTTGCTTCCAATGAGCAAGTTCAGAAACCTGTCGATATTCCTTTTCTAGTTCTTCATTGATGATGTGGCTCTGCCCTTACAGGATGAGATATAGCAAAAATAGATCCTGGGAAAATTGTCAGGGAGCAAAAAAGCACAGGGAAAAGGGATCAGCAGAAAGACCTGGAGGATGGGCACAATAAGGGTTGTGAGTAATGGCTTGGCTTATTGTAGCAGTTAGAGCCACAGCCAGCCTGTTTGTAGCTTCTTGGTAGGGTTCAGTTATTTGAACCCTTTTGTCTTCAGTTTTCAGTGATGGTACCTTTGAATTGAGATGGCCAGCAGGTGGAACTTGAGACCCCACTGACCTTAATGTAGCAAGCTGTCTTCATCAAGCAGAGGAAGGTTGTGACCTAGTGGCTAACTATGACTAGATCAGTGTCTCAAAACAAACTTAGTGTTTGGTCTACAAAACAAAGAAAAAGACAGATGCCTGTGTGGTGTGGTCTGGGTGTCTCTGTCTACCAGAGTGCCCACTAGACTTTTCCAGTGCTTCCTATTGATTTTGGAGCCCTTTCTCCTTCTTCCAGAAACTTTCTGGGTCTGCTTCCAAATCCTTCTCTGGTCTGAATTCCAGTCTGCTGCAGAGTCAGGAAACACAAGGTTTCCCACTTGGCCCACCTTGAACTCAGAACCCATTTTTTGAAGCGTGGGTTCTGAGTTCTTCTATCTTGTGTATTCCTCTTCTAGAAGTAGAAGAGCACATGTCAAAACAGGCTAGTGACGAGAATTCTGCCATCAGAAAATAGGCCACAAGCATCTGAACAGCTTTATCTGCAATGGGTGGATTCTGTGTTACTATAAATAGTCCAGAGCATTTGTGAGCAGGCAAGAAAATCAAGTTGAAAATCTTTTTTTTTTCCTATGAACCAAAGATGTAACAAGCCTAACTTCTTCTGTTCTCCTCTTCTTCTGCTTGCTCATTTGCTCTCTCTGTGGTTGAAGCCAGCGCTGCATTTCCTCAGGCTTATGGCCTGCAAGTGTTTTGGGTGAAGTTGCACTGGCCAAATATGCTGTTACAGTATCTAACAAGCACTTTGGCTGATGTATCAGGGGTATCTAACCTCCTCTGGGGCAGCTTGTTCATAGGCCTACCCACCAGTGTGCACCCAGTGCATAAACACCGCCACCACAACGTGAGACCAGTAGCATCTCTCTAATCCCTAGGTAATCATGAGCGTGTTGTGTCACCTCTCCAGCAACTTATTTTACTTCTTGCAGAGCAGAAGAAAAAAAACCAAAAATTTACCAATTCTCTTAGTGTAGACAAGGCCTAAGGGACCAAGCATTGTTTGGGAAAGGCTGTTCTCTGTAGAAGCTGTATCGATTTTTGGGGCAGAGGGAAGGAGAAGAGACAAAGCTTTTCCTTCTGAGAGTGAAATGACAATTGCCATTGGGAAATCCAGCAAATCTCATCAGAAGTTTGAATGCAGGGGCAGCAATTAATCCCCACCTTGCCTCCACTGAGCCCTGCACATTGTGTAAGCATTAAACCTGGTCTCTAATATATGAGAGATGTGCCTTCCTTTGGTGGAGCAGTGTGACTCTGGGCAGTTGGAACAGACAGTAATGTCAGCAGGGGAAAGTCTGCAGAGAAATCGAGAGGACCCAGGAAAAAAATCAAAGAAGGGGCAGAAATATAGCCCATCCAGAATGGGTATATGATGGGGGGAAAGGTTCAAAGACAGCGTCTCCATTTCCCACTTGCCAAGCACTGCCTTCTGTGTGGAGCTGTGAGATGTATTCCCCTGTCAGGTAAAGCTGAGCAGCCATTGATTGGCAGCCAGATGGAGCAATGAAGGTGGATCAATGTGAATTGGATTTTTTTAACTTTAAATAAAATTTGTATCGGCATGAAGTTAATTAATAGAGAGCTGTCAGAGGGCTCCTTGGCACATCAGTGTGTTAGGAGGCAATGGTACCCTTCGGGGAGGTGGTGGGAGGAGGCTGCAGGAAAGGGATTCAGCTAGCAGCAAGCTCAAATTAAAAAAACAGGCCAGTCTTTCTCTTGGCCCCATTTCAACATTTTTTCATCCTTCCGTCCTTAGAGATTGCTTTTTCTCTACTGACATGCCATCCCTTTTTTTTTTTTTTTTTGGCTTTCTGTTGTCATTGTTGCTTGCCATCTGAAATCTTTCTTTCCCCTCGTAATGGAAATGTTGTTCTACTGATTTCATGTGTTGGCACAGCTGTTCCTGATTTTGCTTGCTTACTCCACTCACACTTCCTTCCAGGAGAATAGGTGATGAGAAATGGGACGGCAGCAGTCAAGCCTGAAAAAGAGGCGTGCAGGTGTAGTGGTTATCTTGTGTAATGTAGTCTAACACAAGACCCAAAAGGAGTTCCTCCTGTTCCTCTAGAAAGGACAGGGTGGGTGACGGGATGCAGGTTACCTTTCAAATAGAAATAACATATCAGTAACTCACAGGGTTCTCTGTTGCCAGCTGGTTATAGACTTCAACATATACAGGGACATGTGAAGTAACCCCAGCATTTTCTGACAGGCCTATGTAAGAACTAGAGGTGTGTGTGCATGGGGTCATTTTGGTTGACCCTCTGAAGCACAGTGACATAAAGGCCTCGATCCCACCTGATATTTAATTACACTTGTCTGAAGAATAGCAACATTGGCCCTTTCTGTGGGGAAGGTGGCAATGCTGGGCAGCCCCTGGGTTACGTAGGCCACGCTGCGGCCTGCCTGCCTCCCGAGGGGCTGGCTCATTGCATCACTGATCAGCGTCTCTCTGCTGGCTCTGAGTGGGGACATGACGGAAATAGAGAGAATGGAGACCAGATGCAGTTTCCATGGCAACATCCAAAAAAGAGGGAGAGTGACTGGGGGTGGGGAGGGGAGAAAAAAAAAAAAAAAGAAAAGAAAAAGAAAAAAGGGAGCCTTATAGACATTTAGGTTTTGCACATGAGTGAATGAGCTCTGATGCTGGCTTGCCCAGTACTGGAGGATGCTTTATTCACTCTCTGCTTTCTTTTGCATGAGGAGCAGCACACAGGAGTCTCTCTCATAGCCTGTTCCAGCCTCAGCAGCTCATATAAGGCATCAGAGGCAGAGCTGTTGTCAGTCCAGCGCGCTCCTACCTCAGGGATTGAGCATCCCAGCCAGCGGTGCAGGAGGAGGCAGGGCGAGACCTCCCAGTTATTCCAGTCCCTGCCTCTCCCTATGAAGAGTACATTAGGAAATGATGTGATAGAAGCAGCAGTGAGACATCTCAGTTACTCCAGGCCCAGCAGCTTGCACAGGTGGTTAGATTTGGGCTTAGAGCACATTCCTGTGCTTAGGAGAGCTTCCAGCTGCTTCTGCAGGCTTCAGGTGGAGCTGAAGATAGCTGTACTCCCAGCCTTTCCCAGCAGGAGGCACAGGGGAGAATGCTGTAATGGAGCTGGCTTTGTGAGAGGCTTTCATCTCCTCAGAAATTCTCCTTTCTGTGATTTCCATGCATGCCCACTTATCCCATTATCTGTGTCAGGAAGAAAACAGAATCATCAGCGGTCGTGATTTGTATCTCTGAAGATTTTCTTCTCTGTGCTTAAGCAAAATCCCCTCTTAACTGCTTCTCGTCCTTGCCTTCATAGGTTAAAGCGTTTCAGTTCATGATTTTTCTTACATACTTTCCATACTTCAGAGTTCAATCTTGTTGTTGCCGCTCGTTGCTGCTTTTCTTAGGCTGCCAGATATGGCCTAACGTGGAGTCCAGTAATACAGTATACTTAGACCCAGATCAATAAAGGTTTTAGATGCCTAACCCCTTGCTTCGGTGCTTTTACTCTTTCAGATCCCTGTAGAGCTGTAAAATTCCCATTTTACAGAGTGGCACACTCAAGTAGGAGCTTGCCGATGCCAGCAGAAGTTGTGAAAAAGCTGCAAATACTGTTCAGGGGCTACTATGTCTGTTTAAAGAACCTCAAGTTGTCTCCACACGTGCCATGAGCTACTGAATAACATTCTGTGGAGATCTTGTGAACACCTTCCTATCACCTTGCTGCTGTAGTTGTGGTCTCTGCCCCGGAAATTACTCTTTCCTACTGTAGTAGGACTTTCTGAGGAAAATGCCATATAATGTCCATTGACAACTTCAAACATGAAACCCAGACCACAGTATGTTTTGGGAGACTGCACACGTTTTACAGATCAGCCCTGGTCTATAACATCTGCTATTGGTAATGCTAAATGTCTACTCTAACCTTTGGGCCAGCTGCATGCTCCTATGTCCTGAGGCAGAGTTGGGCCATAGTGTTCCGTATAGCATCAAGCACCCTGAGGATGTAATGAACTCAGACTTGGCTGGACTCTTTCATTTACAGTGTTGCAGTGAGGTGCTTGCCTTGAAATGTGCAAATTACAAATAGGCAGGTGTAAGTAAAATGTACATAGTGGTGACTGGCTATGAATGTGTTTGATAATGTTAGATTGAAATCCAAGCTGCCTGCAAGTCTGTAGTCTCTAGGTCTATTTCTACTGCCAGTAGGCTTTGCTTATAAAACTGCTGCGCTCAAGGATAGCAGCAAAGCAGCAGCTTAGTATTTATGCTTCCAACAAGCTCTGCATTGGTAGGAAAGTTTTGTTTTTCCTTCTTTCACTTTTTTTTGGAGCCTTTACCTTGCATTTAGAACAGGCAAGTTCCTTATTACTGTTTAGTTGCTATGATTGTTCCTAGAGTTACCTACAGCAGAAGCGGTCTGGCTTGAAGTCATGCTATATACCTGGGGAAGGGCTACCCCTGTGGCTGGAGGTGTAGTTTGCTAGATGGTGCTACCATGCAATTATGCATTTCTTTTCTAATGAGATCGTTAGGAGTGCAGTACTTGTCGCTGATTAGAAGTTCCTAGAATAGAACTTGCTATTTTCTCCTAATTACATTATATAACAGTGTAATTCACAAGGATAGTAGTTAAGACAAAGTATATGGATTTAGGAGATTGGTTTCTGGTTCTGTTTTTTATTTTTTTATTTTTTTAAGGCACCGCCACAACCTTTTTGTATGACATTTGGGTAAGTTGCTTAATATTCTCTGCAGCCAAGATCCTCAAAAAGTAAATAGACACGTAGATCATTAAGTATCTAATTATCTTTGAGGATATGGACTTCTGTTCCCTAGATGCCAAATGAGAGGATAACTTCAGAGATGCACATAAAGCCCTTTTGGATACTACAGTAAATATTAGAAAAGACAGTAAATAGTAGTGTGTATGTTATGAATCTATTTTACTGAAACTAGATCTGTTGCCATAGTACATATTGTCCTTGGAAACTGTCAAGTTCTTTATGGTTCAGAAAGAGACAGTTGTAAGTTGCAATCAAGTGATCAGCTTGTTGAATGTGGGGGATGCAAAACAAAGACTATACGAAATGAGGTTAGTCTGGGACCAAGACTTCATCTTTTTCTTTTTTTTTGCTTGTAGATGGGAGCTATAGGTTTCTTAGCTATGCCTGTGCATTTGACAATTTTGGGTCGCCATCACTTATAACTCTCTTTTCTATGGAAGCGTGTAAGGTATGGGAGGAGTAAACCCTAAGACACACAAAGCACAGAGCACGTGAATAAAAAGCAAAAATAAATGGAGCGCTGCAAGCTGGGAAGCACTCATTTTTGTATATATAACAGATTTTTATATGTGTATATTTTATATATATATACATATATATATATATATATATACACATACCTAAAGCCAATGTGTTATTAACTCTCTATTCACATATAGTTTTTATGTACCTATGGAAAGAATACTGGCCAATCTTCTGATGCTAACTTAGGTGTTTGTTACAATGGAAAATGTGCCCTGTTAGTACGATAACATCAAGGTCATTGGTTAATTATAAAGCTTTATCAAAAATCTTGTTGAAAGTACTGACTTTCCAATGACATCCAACTTAACTGGTATCCCTCGTAAGAGGAAATTGTAGTAGAAAGTCTAAGGCCTTTGGTCAAAACTGTATTGCTTATTTAGGATGTAATACTTTTTCAATCAAAGCTGCTGTAACCTTGAACTTCAAGCAAGCCAGTAGAATTTACCTTCACTTGTTCAAAGAAGTAAACAATAAGATTAGGACCGACAGTAGAAGAAGTGCGCTAGTAGTTAAGAGCATGGGGCTCAGAAGGACCTCTATGGGTCATCAAATCCAGTCCTCTGGTATTACTAGCAGCCAGGTCATTATGCTTTTCATAAGTTTTGAGCCCATGGAGGAATGTCGGGACAGATTTATAATAATCAGCACTCCCCCCACTGAAGGGCTTAACACTTAAACCCCCCTGCTGTAAACAGATGGATGACACCAAGAGGGGCCCAGGGGCTGGAGAGGACAGAGGTGATGATAGGTAGGTTGGCTAGCTGTGCCAGTAATTGTGAGGTGGAGGAAGTTGCTTGCTGGTAACATTATTCATAATCTACATATGGTGTCTCATGTGGCAAGTTTCTGAGTGCAGGTTTTAGCAGGAGGACATTATGGTGGCAATGTGTTCCATTGGCTTCTATGAATAGATAGAGGCTGGTAAAAAAAATATTGTTGGCTTGGTAATGCATCTTATGTTGTTGTTATTTATTTATTTATTGGGGGGGGGGGGGGGGTTGTAATTTTTTATTTTTTAACTTTAGTCTCAAAATTTTGTTTAAAAGAATTACTTACTACTACTTCATTCCCAGGCATGTTTGTTGTTGCAAGACATAGGACATTACAGCATTGAATGACAGCTGAACATTTCACATTTTCTTGTCTATTTTATGTCCACTGAATTTTCTTACCTATCTGGTATACTTGTTATCAACATACTGTAATCAGTCCTGCTTCTACACTGTTTGCCTCATTAGGAGTGGATCCGACCCATGAAGTGTATGCACCTTTCCAGAATGGAGCATGTCATGGGATGCATGTCTGCAGGGCTCCTGCTAAGACTGCAAACCCTTGCTGAATACATCTCATGGCAGAATTTGGTCTGAAGTGTCTTGATTTCTCTCGCTTGAAACTCTGACCCTCGGAACTCTACTGCTGTGCCATACTTTAATTTTCCAAGCTAGTCATTCTTTACTGATGAGCATATAGCTTTCATCATCTTGGTTGGCCTGACCTACACTTCATTCTCTTTGAAGGGCACTAAATAATTAAGTAAATGCCAGTGACACCTTTACCTAACTGTTGTTTTTAAACATTAAATCATTCACGCATTAACTAAAACTTTCTCTTCTTTTTGTTTCCTATCCACCCCAACAGGGTTTTTGCCTTGATTTGCTTTTCTGGGTCTTTTTTTCTCCGCCTTTTCTTTCACTTCAGGCATTCTCAGAGGGCACCTAAAGTTCTTTGGCTATGCAGTTTTGAAATGTGCAATTTGGCAGCAGTATGAGCCTCAGATTGAATTAAATTAACTTGAGGCACTCTAATTTTTTCTTTTTTATTATTAAATTACTTCTTTCAAAGTTACTACAGAACATTCCACTTATTATTTTTTTATATATATTATTAAATGAAAAGAAAAAAGGAGAGAAGACATAAAAGTTGTGAAAAGTCTGGAGTCAGGACTTGTTTAGGTTTTAGGGGTTTGCTATTGCAGTCTTCCTGCAATTTTCTTTTAACAGGTTTCTCCATTTAGAGAAACTCTACTAGCTTGGGGATCTTTATGGATCTCGTCCACTTTTGGCATATATTTAATAGTGCCCTAATTTAATACTTCTGAGAACTGCCAAAGCTAATTTGAGCATCACCAGTGTCTGTTAAGGATCCCTCAAATTCACACGCTTGATAGTCGTGGAAACTACATATGCCGTTTAGGTAGGTGTTTCCAGAGAGCTCAGAGAAACTATGAGATGAGGCAGCCCATGGCCAGAGTCCAGTCTTTAGTCCTGGACTGGACAAAACATTCCTGAGGACCACAGGGCTGGAGTTGAGGAAGTGTTGGGGAATGGCGTTTTGGTAGTGATGATGATGGCAGTCAGCCTCTTTCTGCTAGAGGAAGCTCTGTGTCCATCCTCAGTATCTGGGTAGTGGTAGATAAAGGTAGGATTTCATGGTGGTTTGGGTTCTCACTTTCTCTCCCACTGCTTTGGATGGTCAAAGGACATGCACCTTCTTAAGTGTAGTTGCAGCTTGCTCCTATTCAGCCTGGTTTTGATCTTGGATCCCGTCTGGCCTCCTTTATTTCTACGGGGAATTGAGCTGTGGAGTAGCCCTACCTTCTCCTTACCACCTTGACAGAAAGGAGTCTAGATCCCATGTGTGAGTAAGGTTTTAGGACAATTATTTGTCATCACCTCTAACAGTCTTCTTATGGCTGAATATCTAATGTTTTAGCTCCACCATAATTGTGTTGGGAGGTCATAAAGCTATGCGGGGGGTGGCCATGGCATTCCTAGGGCTTCACAGAATGTTTTGTCCTAAATGCAGAGGAGCAGTGGCTTTGCCTTGTGGTCAGAGAGAAAACAGAAGATGGCTTGACCCAGAAAAAAAGTGCTTGCTGTTGCATTTCCTCTAGAAAGTATTGGCACAGAAATAGAATATAACATTACTGTGATGCAGTGGAGAAAGAATCGGAGACTAAACAGCTCGTCGTGAACGCAAGTCACTGTACTCTTTGAAAAGGTGAGGCAGAAGCTTTCCCTGGAGGTGAAAGTGTGTGCTGGGGGATGCAGGTACAGGATGGGCCTGCTTTTGACTCCCCAAGGTTGTAATCAACCAAGGGCTTCTGAGTGGACTCTGACTGGAGGAGTGGGGTCCAATCTGCTGAGTGAGGTGGGGGCTATCTGTGGAAAACTTTCACCAGAGATAGCTGAAGCGCCCTGGAGCTTCTGAGGGAGAAGGGCATGCTGTAAGCAGCCAAGGAAAGTAACAAAAGGAAGGTTAGGCTTTAGCACCCTTTCTCTTTCCTGTTATCTCCTTCATTCTGCACCTACCTTCTTTGTGCTGTCTTCTCATGGCTCTTTTGAGAGCTCTTCTCTGTGCCATCGGCTTTTTGATTAAAAAGGTCTAATCACCTCAATTTGCTATATTTTTTTCTAATTGTTTCCTTTGACGTGAACAAAAACTTCTGAGCAGGTAGCTTTTGATTTTGTATCTCTAATCCTGTCAATATCGATACCTGGTACTGTTTCATATCAAGAGATTCCGCCTTCCTTAGGGGTTATTAAACTAGGGAAACATCATCACGGTTGCCTTTAAAGGGAAAATAACAGATGACCTGGTTTAGCTTCTGTTTTCCTTGGAAGTAGAAGGACATCTGTGTGTGTGTGTCTAAGAGAGGGAAAGGAGGCTGACTGCCTTGAAAACACGTTCCTGGTTTGTTTACTATAATTGATGAAGAACAATTTGACCTGAAGAATCAATCTTGTGTCTCACTTCTGATAACTCCAAAGGACAGGAGAAATCAGAATTAAGCCACTGAAGCAGATAGAGGGAAGGGTAAACAGGGGGCAACAGTAAGGGTGGAAGGAGAGGAACAAGCATGCAGGTTGACCCACCTCGGTGTTCCAGGGAAGATGCAGCAGTGCACGACATGCAGGATTTCCAAGAACATAATGAGGGAATTGACTATCAGATTTTATTTACTTATTTATTTTGAAAAGCAATTGGCTTCCTATTAGCCAGCAGTTTAGTGTGTTTTCTTTGTCTGTTTTCCTCTTTTTACTGGAAGATTTTGAGTGGTAAATGCTCAGTTGTATGCTGGCTGTTGTTTCAGATTTCCTCACTGCTCTTATCACTGAAGAGAATGAATTCTTGGATATATATTTCTTCCAGGACAGTTGCACTTCTGGTGTTATTATTTTGCTGTAACTTTCCCTTTTCATCAAAGACAGTTCAAGCCTTTTAAAACTGCCTGCTAAACTATGAAGGTTTTGTAAGGAAGAGAACAACCCAATCAGAACTCTGCAGATGGTGGAAAAGCCAATATAATCTTGATATCAGGGACAGCTCCTGCCTTGGGGATAGCCATCCCCCACAGAACTTTGTAAGCTTCAGTAAAACCTTCAGGCGTATTTCCCTCTTGTGCTAACTGTGGACGGTGCAAATGCTGTCGCCAAGCATGGCGCTGCAAGATGTCAGATAAGAGAGCACACAGCATCTGTCCTGTATCCATCCTACCATCCTTCCAATCCCAGGAGGGATTTCAGTAGCTATCCCCAGTCCTGCAGATATGAGCAGGTGGCTGCTTGTGCTGAGGGCATGTAGGAGAAAGATATAAAGTCAAACTTACAATGGCCACTTATTTTGTTTCCCAACATACAGTACCTAAGCAGTGACTTCTTAGCAACACCATCTTGATCAAAAACAAACAAAAAATCCACTGTTGTTTTGTTCGATGTTGTTCCCTGAAATGCTTGTTGTTACACATTCGCATTCACACATAGCTCTTACACAAAAAGATTGAGATTCTCACCACCTAGGAAGCAAGAGAGCTGCCACGGCATCATATTGCATCATTCCTCTATGGGTTCTATGTGGCCCATATAAGAAACACTGTTTTAGGAATGTTTTAGGTGGACTATTTTTTTTTTCCTTGCTCTGTGGGTTCAAATGGACTACAAAATGTGCAGTTGGTGCCTCTTTAATAGAGTGCCTGATAGATCCGAAGGTAGAGTTACTTTCTTCAAGTGAAGTGGAATAGATTTGGGTAGGGACAAAGATTGATTGAGTAGGGGAAGTTGAGATACACCGGTAGAATATATTTTAAAAGGTTTTCAGGGAACAGTAAAGAACAAAGCAAAATCTAGTTGAAGTAAGTAATATTTTGGAATGAGGCTTAGGAAAGAGGCTTGTGGGCAGAATGCAGGGGAAGCAGTCAAGGATGTGTAATGAATTGTGCATGCGTTCAGTGGTTCTTTGGTTTTGTTTTTGGGTAGTTTTTTTTTTTTTTAATTTAATTTTGTCACTTCAGTTATCCCTTCTGGAACGCGCTGTGCAGGAGTATGCCGTTGCGTTTTGCTAATTAAAACATCTGGTAGCACTTTATAGAACTCTGGCCTTTAAAATAGTGGGAGGCAGGCAGGGTAATGCATTTATTCCTGAATAGCTTAATTTGTTATCTGGTTTGAGCTCGGGAGTCTCTGTAATCTGAATGCTGCCTGGATTAACTCACAGAAGTAGATGGGAGAAAAGTGTTTCAAACTTAAAGCTCTAATTAGGGAGGATATACTGGAATTTGGGTCCCAGGCAAAAACAAAACATGAAATGTTTTTCTTCAGCTTGCTTGGCCATTCGATAGAGTTGAGATTTTTTTTCTTCTTCCTGGTAAGTTGGGCAACCTCCTGCCTGATCGATACAGAGAATGGGAGACCTTCAAAAGCAGGGTGCTGAAGGAAGTGGAATGTGTGCTTCCTCTGGATCGATGCTGAATGAATAATCCAGTGTGGTGCTAGAGAGTGCTGTAGTGCTCTGAGTGCGGTGCTTTCTGTCGAGCCATAAAGCAAGGTGGGAAGTGGTTCCTTGAGAGTCAGTCCTGAACTTCTGCTCCAGCAGAATAATAGGCTGGGTCTGGAGTAAAACCTTCCCCTGAGGAGGTGTGTTGCGGTGAGCGGCAGCTGAGGAACTGAAGGGGCATTTATCTCCATAGTGGTAGCATTTGACTCTTTGTGGTTTCCACAAATCTCCTTTAAAGGCATTGATCGCCACTGTCGGCGCGATTAGTGGAAGCGGTCATGCAGAACGTGTTTGTAAAAATGTTTAAAAATATATTCTTCTTCAACATACCAAATCTTGTAAGGGATCTGACTATGCTGGGAAAGGGAAAGGTCAGCTTTAAAGAACAAGGGATGGCTGGCTTTCTTTTCAACTGCTTTATTAGGGCAGAGTTTTGATTTTTATTAAAGTAGAGACTCGCGTTGGCGACAGCAGCCCAGCATGTTCTGTTCAGCGGACGTGCAAACAGCTTTGCTTGTCTAAAGAAACCTGCCAGTGCACCTCACCTGCCCTGCAGCTCTCCTGGTTTTCCAGTTCAGAGTTCCCCTGACAAAGCTCTGTCAGCATCCCAACTTCTGACCAGCACCTCTCCTCCTGCCTTCTCATTATTCCATTATTCCTGCTCTGGTTTCAACCCCCTCCTCCTCTCCCAAGCCTGACCTTCTGAGCTTTGAAGCATAGGGTAGGTTTACGTGAAAACTCCAAAATGCTTTCTGTGTTGTGTTTATGTGTATGTTTTAGAACACAGCAGGAAAACTGACCTTTTGCCCGAGTGGCTGAGAGCTAAGTAAAGTTGACCTCAATACAGATCTGTGTCAGATATCCCAAATTTAGTTCACAATGGATGTCCCTTGAGTGCTATGTAAGATCATCTTGCAGTACTTAGGTGGGGAGCTCCACAATGATTTTGAGGACCTGCAGGTTATATCCAAAATGAATGATGCCAGATGGTATCGAAGATTCCTCAGATGGCTCTGCATGAGTTGGTATAAACACATGGCAGAGTGTAGTGTTGGTCTTGGGTCCTACAAGTGAAAAAAAACAAAACAAAGCAAAACCCAGCAAGCTCATGGAGATACTGCATAGAGAAGCAGTGATGTTTTGGGGGTATTGCACTGCCAAGTCCTCGACTTCTTCCTGCAGGGCAAATGCCAATAGGTGGCACTGCTAAACATCACTCCTCCTTTCTGTAAATGCTGTCCATGAGGGACTGAAGGGAAGATATTGGATCAGGGAAAAGGGTGGTGCAGACAGGTGGTGTGATGGGAGATTAATTACCTGCCTTCAGTGTCACACGACAGGTTAGTTAGAGCAGAGCCCCCATGGGCCACAGGAAGATGTTTGCTTTCTGCAAGCTGCATCCCTTGTAAATAGCACTGCTGGCTCCGGCTGCCGCCCTGCATAACAGCAGGCTAATCCCACTTGTCACTCCCAGACAGTCTTCCTTTCCTCAGCATTCGGGCTGCTAAGAAGTCGTGATGTGCCTTGGCCCTCTGGGGAAACGGCTGTGGCAGGAAAGGAGATGGGTTGCGAGCACTGGAAGCAGGATGTGGGCAGATGCCTGGGGATGGCTGCTACTAGAGGAAATCAGATTGCCACTCATTTCTTCCTCTGTTTTTTGGCAGAGTCCTGCTGTCCTCTCTCCAACTTCCCAAAGACCTGGGCACTCTCCTCTCTGAGGAATGCTCAGGTGGTTTTATCTCTCTGCAGTAGCTGATCCCAGCAACCATAGGGGAGAAGGAGCAGCTCCTCTGTGCGTGGTGCTGAAAACTGTGGTTCTTTTACTGATAATCTGTTGCATGTCTTTACAAACTGCCATGTATCTGTCATGTGCCAGCTGTAGAATGGCCCTCTGGGGAATACTTCAAGCTCCAGTTGCTGAGCTATGGTGAAAAAAATGTGCTTTTTCTAGTTGACATTGCAGACTTCATCTGGGGAGTGTGTGTGTCTATTTACTTAATTTAGTCCTAATCATTGCATGTGTTGAAATAGTTCCGTTTTTCTGTGGATGGACCTACCCCAGATACTGTGTCTCCCTTTAGGGGTGATCTCCCATTTGTGTCAGTTTGCTTTGGCTTTGCTCCAGTCTGGTGGAACTGGATCAGCTATTCGTGTGCCCAGTGCTACTACTGACATAAATGTGCTTGCCAGGAAATGGCCAAAGGCCTCAAAACTCCACCCAGCAGCCACCACAGAGCAGTGGACAGCAATGGTAGTAGTTTTAATGTGTCAGCACAGGATTCAAACACAACCTAGTGGCAGCAGCTTCTGTAAAGCAATGTGTGTATAGTAATGACTTTTATAGGTCTCTCCAAACTGTCCTCCTTTATCATTGCTGCCAGGCTCATCCCAATCTGTTTTGCATAGGCAAACCCCAGCCCTTTGGTCTCTGCACATAAAACTCCCACTCTTTGCAGTTTTGGTTTCTGTGAGTTGTATCTAAATGGGAGGTTGAGATTTTGAGACCGTGTGGACCTGGAATTTATTCCTGTTTGCAGCAGACAGATGTTCACACCATGCTTCCATCCTGAAAAAGAAGTCCACTGCATTCTTGTCCATCTGCTAACTCTGCAGACCCAGCCAGTGGCCTTAATCCACCAAATAATTAGTTCCAATTTTGGATAATGTTCTTTCCACCTGAGACTTTTGAGCTCAACTGTATTTCTCAAACACTTTTTGAACTGCTGTTTTCACTCTTTCCAAGAGTCCCTTAGAGAGCAGAAGTCCTACAGAGGAAAGGAGGTTCTAGGGCACTTCAGTGCTAGCATTTTACATGTGCTCCATGCCCTCAGCCAAGGGGAATGTACAGGGCTGTTAGCTAGAAATCCATAGGAAACAAAAGCATCGCATCACTGGCAGCAAAAATTGTACTGAGCATCCACATATTAGGGCTAAAACCAAAGTTTTTTGAGCAGAGCTTTCTACAGCTCTCTGTCTCATTTTCTACAACCTCAACTTTGAATAGTTTGCCATCCCTACTACATTTTCTTTCTCATCTCTCTTCTAATTTTCCCCACTACAGCCCTTTCTCCACACACCCACTCTATGCCTTATCTTTATATGTGATATATATATCACTATCACTATCTCTTTCCAGATTGTTTTCTCTTATTTCTTGCTTTCCACCTCCACTCTTTGAACAGGATAAAAGCAATGCTGTCTGGCATGAAAAGTATTGATAAGTGAATGCAACCAAACTTTTACCACCCTTCTGGTTCCTCCCTTTACTATTGTTCTCAATGAGTAAATCTCACAAATATGAGCCGGGGTTTGCCTGCACGCAACAGGCCAAGAAGGGGCTGGTATTAATTGGCAAGGCTGGTTTAGGATGCCTTGAATCACAGAATGGCTTGGGTCAGAAGGGACTTGAAAGATCATCTGGTTCCAACCCCCTGCTGTGGGCAGGGTTGCTGCCCACGCTCCATCTTTCTTACAAGAATGTCATAGTGCGGAGTCTAGGAGGGTTTATGTTATTACCTTGCACTGGGACAAAGTTTATGCTTCTCCTTCATTGTCTTGACATTGATGTTTATCAGATCTTTCCTCAACTTGATCACAGAAGGTGCTTTATTTGAAGATGATTCAGTGTTCAGTATGTATTTGCCAGGCAGCTGTCAGAAGGTTCTGTGGGCATGGTTTGGGGTGAGAAGACAGGGCAAGCTGAGATGTAACGTCCATTTGTCACACCGGGTTGATGCCTCTGTCAGGGGACGATTGTTTTGGTGTCCAGGCTCTCTGTGAAGGCTGTGCTGTGTCTGCACTGCACTGCAGCTGGCTCCAGCTGGCTCTCGTAAAAGCCTTTCTAAGGCACAGTTCCCACAGGGGGGACCTTTGGCATGAAAAGAGCAGGAATAAAGCTAAGGTGATGAAGTCAGGGTTTCCTAATGCTGTCGTCCCCACCTTGTTTCCCACAGATTGATTCAGAAAAGTGGGTTTTCAATACCGGCCTGAATACTGGGAAAGAGGGTGAGAGATTTTAAATTTACAGGCATTCCCTAAAGTCTTCCACTTTTAACCTTGAGCGTGCAAGTGCTTTTACAAACATGGACACTGCATCAGTTTGGGTCAGTGGGCACCTCTGCTCTCTGTATTTTAATGAAAGGTAAATGGAGGTGCGGCATGTCTTGCTAATAGCATCTCAGTCCTTGGATGCCCTATCCAGGAATACAACCCGAGTCTCCTGAGCCTTGCTTTTTAATCTGACTCTGAGCCAAAATTTTATTAGCGGATTAAGATCCTTGCTCTCATATCTGATAGATTTGAGCTGAAGGACTGTGGAGTTCAGGTTCCCCTTACAGCTTTGCTCTGAAAAACAACGCAGGTTTTTATTTACATACAACATCCTTGATCTGAGGCTTATGTGAGGAGAGAGAGGGGGGAGGGAGAAGGAGAGTTGAAGAAAAGTAGATGAATGAATGAAGGCAGCATGAGAAAGAGGCAGAGAAGAGTTAGGAAGGGAAGGTGGTAGGGTGAGAGATATGGGAGGATGGAGAGAGAAAGCAATCTGATGGGAGGAGGAGAGGCTGCAGGCTGGGATGGCAGGGGCAGGAGGAGCTCGGGAAGCAAAGAGCAGTGAGATATTTAATCTCGGAGTGGCTGCAGTGCTTTAGCCAGGTGGCTAGTGGGATAACTGGCAGGAAGCTGGCATTTACCTGGATGCTAATTCCTCTCTTCCTGCCAGTCTGACAGGATGAGTGCCTGCTCTCCCAGTGAGATGAGATCATTTGAAAAGCCCCCCTAGCTGCTATTATGAGGAGCCAGTGAATGCACGCTCCACCATTGTGGTGTGTGATAAAGCATGGTGGCTGGGAAGGGAGGAAGCTGGTGGCAGTGGGAGTGCTGGAGACAGGCTGCTCATTTAGCGCTGCCAAGTTCTGCATCTGATTAATTACAGAGGGTTTGATAAATAACATAGTGGAGATGCGTAATTCAACGGGAAAGATGCAGGAAGCTGAGGGGGACGGGGGGACTGGCGTTGCTGGAGCAGCTCATCTCTGAGGTTCCTTGTCCTTGGCAATGGCAGTGCTATGTTCAGTGGTGGCACCTGACGAAGGTGGTGGGACTGGAGGTGACAGCAAGTGGCATGGGGTCAAGGGCACATGGCTGCTTGGAACCTCATGACAACATCCAAGGTACATAGGTGATCCCTGTGAACGTGGCAAGCCAAAAGCGCTTTGAGTAGTCTCTGAGGCATTCATTCTCCCTGTCTCCATACAAAGGGATGAGTGCTCTCCTTCATGAGGAGGCTGAGGAATCAGCAGAAAAGGATGTTCTGTTTTTCCTCCAGACTCAGAGGTAATTCATTTTTTGAGAGATGCATGTAGCTGCTGTGGGACACCCACTTCCACTGCTGAATACAGGATTGGTCTCAACAACAGGTGCAGGGTGGATGCCCAGTAAGATGTGTTCGATGCCTCTTGCATTACTCTGTGAGAAGGTTGTCCTGAGGGATTTCCATTGTCCTTTGTAGGTGGTATTTAACTCTTGAAAACAGAAGTAATGTAAACAGCTACCTACCCCTTGGTTTGGAGTCAGAGAATGTATCTTAGATCAAACCTACCCAAGGACTAAAGATTGCAATATGGTAAACCACCAAGACTTGTGCATGGGAATTAAACATTTGGATAGCGTTTACACACCCCTGTTTTTATGTATTGGGTAAGATGAAACAAATACTCAACTAGAGATTAGAGTAGGACATGGGAATCTAGCCTTGGTGCAGCCTTGCCTCATCCTGTCTCCTGAGCAAGGAGAAGTCTTCAAATAAGACCAGAAAGTGGCAAATATTGACTTGATGTCAAATTGGGTAATATCTATAAATGTCTGTATCTGAGGTGTGAGGTGGCAGTCAACTGATGTCCTAATACTAAAACGAAAGTCTGTAACATAATACAAATCTTCAGTTCTAAGCAGGAGATGAGCATGAAAAGGTTGCTGTGGTGAAGGTGGTGGCTTGGACAGGAGGGTGTGGAAAGAGTTCTGCAATCTTCTACTGCAGAATACCACCCTTCACAGCCAGGGTCTGTTTGCCTGAGCTACATGTAGGTGTATATTTGTACCTGGGTGTATAAACGAGCTGTGACAAGCAGGCAAACACCAGGGCTGGTGAAACATGGAGCACACCAGAGGGTACCAGAGTGTAATGGTAAGCTCTCAGTATGTTGGGCCAACAATGAGGCAGAAGCAAAGGAGAATGTAGTGCCTGAACTTCTTGCATCCAGCAGAAAGTCTGGCAGTATTTCAAACCAAATGGACAGAATAGAAGTAAACTGGCTCAAGAAATATATAAAACATGAAATTGGTCTTCCCAGTGGGAAATTTACTTGCGTGTTACTTTGAAGAGCAGGGGATGCTGGTGGCGAAAAAAGTACTTCTAGTTCTTCCACATGTGCTTTTGATCTGCTTTGGGGAAGAGTGGACACAGGATGTTGAACAGAAGACTCCATGAGCTGTGAAGCAGCAGCAGCTGCCTTTATTATTGTTTTGGTGTTTTTTTCAGTGCAGATAATTAAGTAGTTGGAAGAGCATCAAAATAAGCAGACAGCTTTTAGGAAAAGAAACCACATGGGACTTCTCAGCTTTTAGGTCCCGTGTTTCCTTACTCTACCTATTTTCATATTTTCATTGATTGTATCTTTGAACTATCCCTGGAAAATGTGAAAGAAGAACTAGCTTTTTAAGTGAAGAACCAACTCTGTTCTTGGCTCCAAGCTCAGTGCCAGAGCTTCTGTTACAAATCTACAAAGGTGAATTTTAGAGCTTGTCTGGAAGCAAAGTACCTGATCAGTAATAACCAGTACCCCACTCTACCATTCTGTCCTTATTGAAGTACAAATCTGAGTACACACGAAGTCGGTGAACGTTTCCATTGTAAATCCATCTCTGGGACTTGGATGATTTTTGATTGTTTCTAATTTCACTACAGCGGTAAAGGGAGGAGGAAAAAAAAAGGATGCCAAATGTTGTGATTATGCTGCCCCTGTAAAACCTGCTTACAAAACTGCTATGTTGTTTAAATTTACAGTGAAACATGCCAAAATTAGGATCCATCAATTAAGAAGATGTTTCTGTCTAGAATTGAGCAGTGTCACTAGAGATCCAGCAACACAATACTTGTGGCTTTTTACAAGTATCTGGAAATGGAAAAAAAAAAAATCTGACCAATCTTGTCTGAAAATCCCAGGGAGTGAAAGATAAAAGAAATAACTCTGTTGAGGCAAAAGCCACAAGTAATTTAAATCTGGAAAGTGTGTTCTATCCAATAATCTATTCTAAAGTGCTAATAGCACAGTGCAGAAAAAATGTTATAACAATCTAATGAGGTCCCATTAAGTTTCCCTTCCATTGAGTTCTTTGGGGCCCTATCTAGGCTAGTAAAATAGATAATTTAAAACAAAACCTGCTTCTTTGTCTAAACGTCTGTTTAGTTAGAAATGAAACATGGGAGTTGATGCAGCCTGGGTTCTGCTATCTTCTGGGCTCTGAGCTCTTCTCAAGCTCTGAGCCTTGGGCTGCAAAACCTCCCTCCTCTGGGCCATCACTTCCCAGGTTGTAACGCTTGTATGATTATTCTTGTGCACTGGAGTAGTGGAAAACATGATTCCCAGGGAAGAGCTTGGGATAAAAATGTGTATGCATACATATATGCATACATACATTCATATGTATACATGCTTGTGTGTGTGTTTGGCTCTCAGAAGTGTACACGTGGAACTCAGAACTTGTCGGGGTTTGTTCTTTGCAGGGAACAAACTTTAGAAGTTATTTGACATTTATTTTTAGCATTCTTTCAGTGGAGCGAGTGAAGGAACCAGGCCGTGCAATTTTGTTCACCCAGCCATGCTGCAGTCCTCAAAGCATCCTGAACAGGAACAGCTTTGACCCATGCAGGCTTTCAATCAGAAGATGCTCGTGACTGGGGGGGGAAGCAGACAGACGGGCTTGCCTTCCCATGATCTTGATTTGCCTTCCACCGGTTTTAATTAGAAGCCTTTGCAAAGGTTCCTTTGGGAGAAAATTAGCCATCAGCCACAATGGCAGCAGACGAGACACCAGTTCACTCAAAAGCTGTCAGCTAACTTTAGCCCCTGTCTTGCTGAGCCATCCTTTATTTAATCAGGTTGGAGGAGCATCCGTGCCCGACACTCGACTCTGCAGGTGGGGAATGATTTACTGCCCTGCTATCAGAGAACTCTTTAATCTTGTCTTTATGAACACTTAGCACCTACAAATCACCTGTTTGGCGTGAAATACATTGCCTGCTTCATGCCTTGGTGCCCCGAAGGGGAGCATGTCAAAGGTACGTCTTGTTTACACCATAGGCTGCTTTATGGAAGTGGCCCTACTGCCAGCATGGCGTTCCCCACCCCACACCTCACCTCGCTCCCTCCTGTAGCCCTTGAAGTGCATGGTCTCCTCCCCGGGGACCTGCTGGCCTTCAGCCTGCACCATCTGGCTCCCCAGCTCTCCTTCCCTCAACCAGGAAGCCAGGCAGGAGTGTTCATTTCTGCTTTGCACCCTTCACTCTCTGGCAGTTTTCCTGGTTTAAACCATGTCCCCTTAGGTGCAAAAGGAAAACGAGAGTAGCTCATGATCAATGTTTAACGTTTCTACCAATGCATTTTATCCCAGGCAGCTTCAAACTGCTTTCTATTCAGCCATCCCACTAGGACAGTGCAGCCAGCTCTGGGGTAAAGCAGGATAACCGTGACTGTTAGCCGTGTTGCATGCCAGTCTGGGATGAGAATTAAGGACTTTAATTGAAGCGAGATGTGTAATTGAAACTGCAGGGGAAACTTTAGGATATATAGCAATTATACAAATTAGGACGTCATAACACCATAGCTCCACTTTAAGAAAGAAAAGGCTTCTGATTTTAGAAAAGAACAATAACCAGAAAGAAAAACCTCGGGCTCTTGAGTAACTAGAGATGAGCAGCGGGAGAAATCCCACTGGAAAGGCACGTCTCTGGTGGCTTGGAGCTCTTCAGTACTAGTAAGGGGCAAGCTTTGTTAGAGGCTCAGAGACCAGATATCTGACATTTGATTCAGCAGAACATATTCTTTGTATACATTTTTGTGAAAGTTCCTTTTTTGTTGTGTTTTTTTTTTTTCCCTCTCTACAAGCATTTGCTTACTATCTGCAAAGAAAGAATTGCCAATCAGTCCTTCAAACAGAGATGGGCCTTGCCCATCAAGGATGCCTGGGACTTGATGCAAATCTCAGGGCTCCTAAAACATAGATGCAGAATTTTTCTTTGGGCTTCTGTGTCCTACCTGAAGAAGCCACCCATTAAACCCTATCATCTACCTTTGCTTATGCCACAGTGCTCATGCCACAGTGCAGACAGGAGCCTGGAATGCATGAAAGCTTCCCCTCTGTGTCCCGATCTGCATTGCTGAAAATACTTTGATATAGATATTAGGCAATCTCCTAAAGTTCAGAAACTTTTTTCCCCTACCTTTCAGAAGAGCAGAAATAGCGTTTCTTGAATAGCTATGCTCCAGGTTTGCAGTGGAAGGTGATAAGTATGGCCATGAGTCTTTCAGTCAGCATGTTCTCCTCTCTCTGGCGCCCATCTCTTTCCATAGACATGAATCTTGATGTTATTTTTAGTATGAACAGACCAAATGGAGTTGGGGGAGGAGGGAATAAAAGTGGAGCTGATAGTATAACGTGAGCCAACACGCAGGCACTCTGCTTTACCACGAGATGAAAGATGACATATCGTATATCAACAAGAACAATAAAACATGATAGATTTCTTAACCTCAGCATCAATCCTAGATATGCTTGTCCAGTTCCTCCTGAAACATCCAGGCTGAAATGGCTTAGCTCCTTCTAGAGCAAGAAACCTCTATCACACGGATCAGTCCGTTTCAGTGACAGTCTTTGCACTGTACCAGAGTCCTGCTGGTGTGAGATACCTGCAGTCCAGACCAGAATTATGGTTCCAGGCTCCTTTTTTTTTTCTGCCAAAAAAAAAAAAGCAGTTAGACTCTATGATTTCCAGATCTGAAAGAATCCAGAGTTAGCAGGCAGGACTTACTTGAAGGCTGAAACTCATAAATTTTGTTTGTTTAAAGCTTAAGACATCTTTGGGATCATATTAGACTTGAGAGAGGTTGCTGAAAATTCCTAATTCCTGAAGATAATTTAGAAAGGATTTTTTAAGTGTCTGTTATTGTAGGATTATACAGTCTTGAAAGATCTCAGGCAGATCTGAATTTAGAACAACACAAGCTTTCAAGTGGTACGTTCATTTCATTTCACCCAGAGAAGAATAAGCACAATTTCTCCCCTTCTCCCCCCCACTTTCCCTTCCTTCTTTTTGTTTTTTAAATGTTTCTAAATATTAAATGCACTTGTAGGAAAAAAAAAAAAAAAAGAATCATTTAACACAGTGATGCAGAGTATGAGTCAGGTAAACCACTGAGCTGAGGGCATTTGGGAGTAGGAGAAGCTCAAATGCTTATTCTATTCTGGGCAGTGTCAAATATAGGATAATGACTGGGCTGTTATGTGGTTTGACCCTATATGGCAGTGGTGATTCCATCTTTATCTAGATCTCTATTTATCTGGAGATGAGTAAAAACAGTACTTGAATGTCTAGACTACCTCCAATAAAAATAACCGTAATGGAGTTTAATGGGTGCTTTTATTGTGAAAAGTGCAGTTTGTTGTCTGGATCTCTTTGAAAAATGTTCTTCCCATCAGCTATGGTAGACCTTTCAGAAAGTCTTCGCGATGGAAATGCCTCTTCAATATCACTTCACCTTGCTAGACAGCCCCCCAGCCAGTGCGTGCACTGCTGTCTACTCACTGCATGCTTTTTCTTTAGCTCTGCTCAAAACATTTCCATTTGTAAGGTGGCAAAGGACACTATTCTTCTTTTCCGTCAAGATGGTAGTTTCTCTTGTCTTATTCCTGTTGTCAGTGAACCGCTGTTCCTCTGTTGAGCAGCTTTTGGTCCAGTGGTGAACAGAGCACATACCGGTATTTCAAGCAGTTCTCATCATCTGAGAACTCAAAACATTCTTCCCTAGCTTTCAAAGTGTGAGTACTTCTTTGTACCTTCCATAGATGCTTCATATCATTGTTTTTTTGGTGTTTTTTTTTTTTTTTTTTTTTGTGCCTGTTTCTTTTGGTGTGAATTAAACTATAGTCAGGTAAAAAAGCTCTGAAGAAAGCTAAACAGTGAAGTGGAAGGGAAGGACTTTGAGCAGTGAGAAACTCAAGCAGCAGGAGGGAATACGTGGTGATGGTGGATGCTGGGAAAGGCTTTAAAAACATTTGAAAGTGGCCTGTGTGTCCTCACACTGAAGTCAAAGATAAGCCAGTGCTGTGTGCTCTTGAAACTCCTACCTGTAAAACTCTGCATCTCAGGAGAGGAAAGCACAGATTAAAAAGAGAGGATTTCAAGTGGACACCAAGGGGCCAATATGATGACCGAGTGCTAAGAATTAATGTGCGCTGTCAGAAGCACATACATCTTGTTCTTCAAACTTGATTCCATTTTTAGTGCCTCTGCATTTTTCTTCTTCTGGAGAAGCTCGTCCAAAAAGAGCCTACGCAGTGGTACTCAGTTATGTCTGTACGTTACATTTTGCAATATATGGGGGGAGATGTCCCTTATTTGCTGTTGAGAAGTATGGAAAGATCATCGACTGCCTACGAAGATGGATCCTAAAAGCTTATAAGTATCTTTGGACAAATGGCTTGGTCATATTTAAAATAACAGTTTAAAAAAAACAAAAAAACAAGAAAAACAATCGCAACAAAATGATGAGATGCTTGCTCTTTAAAGCTTCACTCATCCAATTAGGGGGCACCGCAAATGCTATGTGACTTAAGTGGCTACTGTCTTGCTACATAAGATGACATTATAAAAATGATAGGCTTGAAGAGATGTCAAGATTTAAATCAGTCCAGCTGTGGCGCTGAGTCAGGCTGCCATTTTGTGAGACACTCAGCCCTTTGCAGAGAAAGTGGGTGAGAGGGGCAGACAAAGATCAATGTGTTTGTGGGGCTTTTATGTCTTGTCATGTTTTACTCTCATAGTTTCAAAGAAAAAAACATCCAAAAGCCTGGCACATATTGTTTTGTCTATGTAAATAAAATCTGCAATACAGCCATAACCGAATCAAGCTGTCCTTATGCATGCCATACGTTGAAATGAGTTCACAATAGGTCATTTGGTAAACTTAGTAAAATCCCAGACTGGGATTATGTGATTCTTTGAGAAAAACAAATAGCATAACAGCAAGGAAATAGCTGAGCTCTTGCTCACTTTTTCTGATGATAATTCCACCGTACTGGGGCAGTGAAGAAATTAGGTAGTCTTGCAGGTTGTTTAGATGGCTGTAGGATGCTTTCCCAAAGAAGGCAGTGGAGTAAAGCCTGTGCTGGTGCTGGTGGAGTGACTGGGAAGTCACTGCTGATAGAGCAGGAATGCTTTGGAGCAGCCACAAAGAGCAATATTGAAGAGGAATAAGGTGGGAGCACCCTTTTCATGTCTTGCAGCCCCTTTCTTTTTGAAACTTAATGCTTTCTGCCCTGGGTTTCCCTGGGAACATGTTAGGACCTCTGGCTAGCCTAGCCAGTGCATACCTCGTATGAGTCTGTTGGTCTTCTGTTTTCTTAAGTGTGTATTTAGTCCACATACTCAGTACATCTCAATATGCATCGTGGCTCTGCTGAAAGAAGGACTAAAATGATATTGCACATCAAAGAGCTATGTTTTACTTGTTAAGTAGTACACATTTTAAAAGATAATATGAGTTGAGTAGCTCTAAAACAGTTAAGATTATGCTTTGAGTACATCCTGACTTTCTGTTACTCCTACCATGACCATTTCTGTGGTCACCATTTTGTGACCAGCTCAGCTGTGACCATCTGCTTAAAGTCCTCTCATATGGAGTTGCTTTTGTTCCTTCTAGTGAGAAGGAAACTACCGTGATTGTTTCCTTTCTTCTGTAAAATTATGTCCACTTAAAATCATATGCATTCTCTTTGCTTAAAACGGAGAAGTCCTGAGGGGACAAATCAACGGGTGCTAAGTAAATAACATGCAATCAAAGCTAGTAAATGAAGCTAAGAGCTGGCAGCAGCGAGGGAAACAGGGAGCAGAAAATAAAAGATGAATCTAAAAAGCAGGTATTGGAGAAAGAAGCAGTGTGGAAGGAATGAGAAGCAGAAAATGCATTCAAGCAAGTTATTCATATTACCATTTGGGACTTCCTGCAAAAATTCTTCCCTTCCATTAATGCCCTTTTCCACTAATCACACCTGGGTGGTGCAAAGAGAAGAAAGCAGAGAATGCTGGGGTAATCTGCAGATTTGTTTCCCTACTTAAACAGCAATCTCATTTTGATGGAAAAATATTCTGGCAACTTGACTTTCCTGAACCTGCTGCTGGGAAGGCCAAGGTCCAGTAAGTATCAGCAGGAAGAAGAAAGTTATTTTGCCCTTCCTCCCAGCAATATTTTCTAGGAAAAACTGTCTTCCACTTCTCTAGTTTGCTGGCTGGAAGCAATGTTAGGTGCTTCAGTCAATTGCCATAGTAGCTTTGTGGTGCCCTGTATGGCACCTTTCCACCAGTACAGATGGAGACAGGTATTCTGTAGTCCCAGTCATATCTCCAATTTCTATGCAGATGCCTTGGACACCCCAGGGCATCCCAAATGGCACTGGGCACCTCTATTCAGGCAAGTGAAGAGAGCTGCAGAGAAATGCCCATCTTGGCAAAGCGTGGCTGCAGATGCACTCGGGGAAAAGAATAAAGCCATCTGGGCTGGTGGTTTAGTAGGGCTCCTTTGTATTACTTTCCATAATATTTCTGCCACTGTGGAGTAGGGAAGGTGGCAAAGGTCTGATGGGATAGTGTGTTGCAGAGGAGGGAAAGGACAGATGTGGCAGATGGCTCCTTGTGGCCACTGTGTTACTTGAGGATCCAGATAACTCAGGCTTCCAAGGAAGTGCTGGAGCCATGGCAGAGTTGACGCTCTCTTACTCTGCGTGAAAGCTTCCATGCACTGCTGCATCACACGGCCAAGGGTGCAAGCTGCCCAGCTACATCTTCCTAGCATTGGAGTGGAGCTCAGTAACGGCGACATTGTCATAACACTTTGCGATAACTGGCACTGCAAACTGGTCATTACTGAACCATAGAATCATAGAATCGCTAAGGTTGGAAAAGACCCACAGGATCATCCAGTCCAACCATTCGCCCTTCACCAATGGTTCCCACTAAACCATGTCCCTCAATGCAACATCCAAACGCTCTTTGAACACCAGTCTGCTGTTGTCCTGACATTATGCCGCAGTGGCTGGAAAGCTAAGATGGATATAAGTGTGTGTGCACTGGGGAGGGGTGTTGAAAGATTTTTCTGTCAAAGAGGTGGAGAAATGCAGGGAAAGAGGAAGTCAGGGCGTTCATAGTCATGAAAATGTTGTGTGGGAACAAAAGAAACCTTTAAATCTATTATGCTGAAAAGCTGGAATTGGAAAGCTGGACTTTATAGTGGTTGTTTTTTGAAACTGTTGTGTCCTCTCTTTGTTAATATCTGGATTTGTGCTGTCAAGACAGGTCTCATGAACATCAGGGGCATGTAGCATTATTATTAATATTGTTTTGGAAGGTAGATGAATAGTGTTCTTTCAAACTCTGTGAGCAAATCTGGTTGTGTAGCCCTGTCAGTGTCCCTTGCTTCAGCTTTCAACACTACATCCTGCACAAAGCTCTCTTGGCCTCTCATCATGGATCCACATGATCTCTATCCCATGGTCTTCCAAGGAGGCAGTGCCCAGCTTGCTGAAATATGGACCAGTTTAAAGGTAGAAAAGGGGAACATTCCCTACTGGGATCATATCTTCTAGGTACATAAGTAGCACATCCATCAGAAACCTCTCTAGTCAAGATTTTTTTCTCTCTCAGGAGCAGAGCACGAGTTCTTTGGTGATGCTGGATTTTCTTTTTCTATAAATTTTAATGCATGATTTTTCACTTCTCTTCCTGTTCCCCATTTATGTTCTCCCTAATGACTCCAGATGACTTTTCAAAGGCTCCATGAGTGAGGAAGTAGTTTAAAGGGGAAAAAAAAAGTTAAATTGGTTCATGAAAAATTGTGTTCTGTGGTTAATGAAGCGATTTTTAAAGATTTTTTTTTTTTTCTGTAAGAAAGCAATTAGACTAAAATATTTCAGGGAAAATGTTGATTTTTAAAATAGAGCTCATTTCTAAATTAATGTAGAAAGTATACGTTTTCTGCCCTTCTACTTCTGCCCTCTATTTTCATTTGAGGATTTTCTCCTCCACGCCCCCCTCCTACTCCTCTCCAGTCAAGCTGTCAGAGACAGTAACACTTCTTTGCTTTCAGAAAGATTTGCAGACCATCTGCCCTTTCGTTTGGCTCAGCCTCAAGCGGGCAGTAGTGGAGGTGGGCTAAGGAAGAGACCACGCATCTCTTGATGGCCGTGCCTCCATTCTCCTTGATTTTCCAAGGGCCTAGGCATAGGAGTGGTCTGAAACGAGCAGCCCAAGTAATCCTTCTTTCCCTGAGCCTGAGTCCTTCCCCAGGGCACTGGCTCTCTCAACTGATCAATCCCCACTAGAATCCCAGCATGAATGCTAATAGGGAGGGTACAGGCAACTGATTTATAATATTCTTGAAAATCTGAATAGATTGCTGTAACAATCAGAATTAATTACTCTTTTCAAGATTTTATGTATTCAAGCTTCCCATTTCCTCCTCCTCCATCCCCCCTCCCCTCCCTGCCAGCTGAGCCGTCCTCTTTTCCCTCTGGAGTCCTTCCACTTTGGCTCCCAGCCAGCTCTCTACAATAAAGTCACATGCTAATCAATAACAGTTTTATTGAGAGTGACAGACAGGAGCTAACTGCACCAAAACAGTAACAAGCTCGGCCAGTAGTAAATGCGCTCTCCTCGAATCTAAGCCCTCATCCTTTTCTCGCTGCCTCTTCGGCTTCCCTTCAATATCCGTCTCGGGCTCATGTTCCTTCCTTCAGACCTTGGGACGCAGTTGTTTTCTGATGACCCTGCCGAAAGTGACGGTCGCCTCCAGGCCTGCTGACAGGAAGCATTTGGTCCCTGGGATTTTAAGATCCTTTGGCCTTGACTGTGCTGCTTTGGTAAAGCATCGCATAGGGCTGTGTAGCTGTTCTTACTTAGCTGCGTTTCCCAGGTGGTGAGAAGACAGAAGCGAAACAAAAACACAGTTGGCCGTTGCTGTGGCTGCTCTTCTGATCCAGGCAAAACTTGGTCAGAGCAGAGTATTGGTGTGGCAGGACAGAGGGGCAGGTGTCAAACTTTCCAGTGCGTCCACAAGACCGACACGTCATCCTCCTTCATGCCGTAAGAGGCCTTTCTGCCTCTAGGGGCCTACACCGCCCGTGCTCTGTCCCCATCACTCTTTCTGTTGGGAAGAGAAGTTGTGCTTGTGTTGCTGCCCTGATCTGCTTAGGCCTCTGTAGATGCCCCCTGCTTCTTGCCTCTCTTTTTCATTTTGCCTTGTCTGAAGTGTGATGTTGGTGCATAGCTTCTGCCACGTGCCATCTGAAAGACTGTCGTAGTCTGCTGTGGGTATGCTGGTAGGTCTGAAGTGTTCTGCTTGCCTAGTGTAATACACGAGCCAAAACAGCAGGGAGGCTGCAAAAAGAATTGTAGGAAAAAATAGCAATAACTCCGTTTTCTTTTCACTAATTATTTCTTCTGTCGGTAATACGAAAAATCAAGAACAGTAATGAACAGTTTTGAACAGCAATGTCCAAAAACTGCTTTTCACTAAGAAGCTGCAATCTGTATGTTCATCTTTTCAAACGTTCTGCTTTTTTTAATCATTATTTGTTTTTTTTTTTCTTCTTTCAGAAAATGTGTCATTTCTGGCAGGACCCTATCCCATAAGATGTGAAAAAAATTCAGTAGGAAGGTTTGAGAAACCAAAAAATCAGGGCTGATCTTTTTTCAGTTATAAAACGTAAGAGTATGTGTGGGGTTGTAACATGCACAGAGTGGATATTTGGCCTTCTGAAGGATGCGCTGAGATCAGTTTGCTGAATCCTTCACTGAGTTGGTAAATCATTTATTGTGATGCTCTATTGTACAAAGCACAGAAATAGAGCTTCATAAAATATGAATAGTACGAAATACTTTGGTCCTATTAACAACCTGTAACTGATGCACTTGAAGTCTTTCTCATTTTCTTTTTTAATTTCTCTGTCTTGTAAAGTGAAGCTTGGTTTATGATTGCAAATAAAAATGAATTCAGTGGATCTCATCTTAATTTTATCATCTCGAAGCCATAGTCTCACCTTCTGGCTTGTAGTTTACAGTCTTAAAGTGAGGAAGAATGAGGGCAGGAGAGAGGAGTGGCTCCTAACCTGCCACAAGGAAGCAGATCTCAGGCGATAGCCGTGCTGGGGTCAGGGCTGAGGTACATTGTTGATCATCAAACTGCATGGCAAATCTTGCTCTGAGCTGTTCTTGGCTCATGCAAGGAATATTGATCCCTGACTTCCACGAATCACTAAATCCTCTTTCAAATTAAAATAAGTGAATAAATAAGCAGAGGTGGAAATGCAGGAAGCAGTCAATTTCAGATTACTTTGCAGATCAGGAGCAAAGTATGAAATCTGTGAGCCACTAGGATTAACCCACTTATGTCAGGAGGACCTAAAGAGGGTCGTTTCAGATGATAGCAGATCCAGCCTCCTGGCGACTTCCTATATGGGGAAAGACTTGCTATGCTTACCTGTGGGATCGCTTATTTGACTTCATCTATTATGCTGAAAGTGGCTGCTGGCAAACCCCAAAACCACTTTCCACTTTCTCACCTTTTTCTCCTTCTTAAGTCAGGGAATCTTTGTGGTTGTTGTTGTTGTTGTTGTTGGTCTGAGTATGACTGTGCAGATGTAACAAGGTAGCACAATGGTGGGAAATAGGGTGACTCTCTGATCTTGCAATCCAAATTTAGAATTTCTGGAGATTCTCCCAGCAGCACCAACGTTTGTTGGTGAGAACTGCATTCCTTTCTGCCTCCCTTCCACTTCCTCCCCTCTGTCTTCCTGCAATTTAATTGCCGGAGAGAGGAGGATATAAGCCAAATCATCCTAGCTTCTTAGAGCATCCCCACCGTGTTTATGTACTGCTTGTTAAAGGCTCATGTTGGCTCTTAATTCCAACGTTATTCCATCCCTATGGATGGAAGACAAAAATGGGGCTCTCCTGCTCTTACTGAAATAAAATATAAACAGGTGCTCCAGGGAGATGTGTGTTCCCCCTGCAACTTCAGTTCTGAGACAGCCTTTCCCCAGGCAACTGGGTGGGCTCAGTGTGCAGTGAAGAATACCAGGTTGAACCCAACCTACAACTTTGCCTCACAGTAGGACATATGGGAACAAATTAATGGGAGGGGATAGACCATGACACCGTGGGAATGGGAGGGAGCAGATAAATTACAACCCGGCATCCCAGGGAAGTGCAATTATCCTTGAACTGCAACCTGCTGATCCCACTGCTTTGCCTCTCTGTTGGCTTTTTGGACTCTAGTAAGAGTAAAATGGTGTTTAGTTACCTGTAATTGTGCTGATACACCAGCCTTGCCGTGGCCCCTGCCCCACAAGAGCTATACATCTCCATCTCTGTTTCTTCAGATGATGATCCTTACGCAATCTGACTTAATCTCTGCTTTTACACGAATTCTGTTTTGAAGTCCTGGAGGATATGTGAGCAGTGCCCTTCCCTAACCATCTTCCTCAGAGGATGAGCCATGGGCAGTCTTGTGGATAGCTGACAGTACTTTGCCACGCTATGTGTTAGTCAGCTCTCTCAGATTTTAATATTCTCCCACCACCTCTAGTAGGCTGTGTGTGCAAGTGCGTGCATGTGAAAATCTTTGCCAACTTCTCATCCCTTATTGAGCAAAATATTGACAGGTTTGGAGATGGAGGGAAGATGGGAAAGAACATTGTGTCTTTCTGGAGAATTAAAAGGCTTCTGCATTCAGTGTACTGCTTGATCTCACACACGCATGCGTGCACAAACACCCTGCTGCCCCTACCACTGCTTCCTTGCATACAGCCAGAGCCAAGGAGAGTATATATTTCCTCATCATGGAGCAAAATCTTTTTTAGAAAAAATAATAAAACTTCATTAGAGTATTAATTCAAGGCTTTTATTTTTTATAGTCCCCTTTTTATCATTTTTATCGCTAGGTTTAAAAGGAGGAGATTCCCTACATTAGGGAGGCAGCGAGCTGTTTTACGTGGAGTATCCAAGTGCCATTTACTAGCATCAACTTTGGGATGGAGGCTGGTTGCTTTTGTGCCTGATTTGCTTAGTGCCACTTTGTGCTTTGCTCTGCTGCCATCTGAGCCTGTTTGCGTGCTTTTGCCCTGTTATCCTATGTACATCCCATCTGTTGTGAAGGGCTGCAACCAGACTATTTGTGAATTCCCACCTGTGTAATGCTTGTTAATTGTTTCTTTCTGCACTTTATGCTATGGAGGCTGAAGCTTGGAGCAGTCGTGAGCCAATGCTTCCTCACTTTTCCCTGTGCAGTGACTCATGTAAGGGAGAAGTTACACATGTCAGCATCTACCTAATAACAACATGTGGATTGTTCAGAGCCCTAAGCTCTCTGTGAGGGAGACATGACCTTCATTATAATGATACAGTTGACATTTTCCCTGTGACACTTATTGTAACATCATTGCTTCCTGTTGGCATCTGTGGGTTTATCAGGCGGCTTGTTCAAGCAATCTGGAGTTGTGATGAAACCAGGCAGGAGGGAGGAGGCTGAGGTTTGAGGAGGAGGGGGGGGAAAAAAAAAGAAGAAAGGATTCTCAGAGTATCAGAGCACACTGAGCATTTATCAATCTAATCTAATGTTCTCCCCCGTACACCTGTCTTGCTGCCTGTGGATTTGTGAGCACCCCTTGCTGCAGAAAGCAGGCTTCCTGCAGCTTGCTGTCAGCACTGCTGCTGCTGTTGTCAGGGGTGCTCCCAGCACCAGGAGCTTGGCTTCCTGAGCATCCAGACCTGACAGAGAGGAGATGTGGGGTCCTTGCTTTGCTTTGTGGTGGGAAATGAGGCAAGCTGTAGTCTTGCTTGGAAAGTAAGGGTCAAGAAAGCTGGCTTGGACACTCGATGTCTCTCCAGAGGCAAACGTTGAGTGGTGTTTGTGTTGGGGTAATCCAAAAGATCCAAATGCACTTTGGAAATGGCTGCAGGCTCTTCTGCTGATGTGTTGTAGCTGGCTGGGATCTGACTCATCCTTGGGGGAAATGAGGCCATGCACCGGCTGAAATCCAAAATCAAGTGTGCTGACCCTGCTCCCTGAGTCTTTCCCTTTTTTGCCTTTTTTTTTTTTTTTTTGTCTCCGTGTGCCTCTTTCCTGTCCTTCTGCAGAAGTCTTAAACTTGTCCTTGCAGTGGAGAAGTCAATTAATGGTTTTAGTAGCAGAGTTTGGGAACATACTTCCAATGGTTTCTTTGCTGAATCCAACTACCCGCAGGCCACCTAACGCCTGCCCAAAATAAAGCTTTGCACATAAAGAGCTTTCAGCCACCTTTGGTGGGAGTTTGTGAAAGACACTGCCGTGCAGAAGAAGAGCTTCATACCTTATCGTGCATTCCCTGAGCATTTCATTTCCTTGTCGGAGCTCTTAAACCTTGGGTACAAGCCCTGCATCTACGTGTAATGAGGCTACTGCTAAGACCTGCACTTTTGCTCCTGATCTACAGTCTATAAACATAAAATATACCACGAACTCATTATGATTAACTGATGCTGCAATTTTTGTGTCAGGGCTGATGAGAGGCCTGAAATTAAAGTTCTCAGCTGTTCTGGTGGGCAAGAAGGCACATGCGTCTCCTGTCCCCTTTCTCTTCTCCAATCCACCCCTCTCCTTTACTTTAGGGTACAGCTGGCTGCCAGATCAAAGCAAGCCTTGCATGTTGCATTTTACTTGTGGCAGTGCATTGGCTGGCTAGCTGGGAGAGAAGAGCTGAGCAAACTGGCTCCTTCATTTTTCATGGGAGTATAGCATTTGACATACAAGATCAAACTCTGCCTTCTCTAATGGCCAAATATGTGATATTTCAGAGAGTAGCAATACACTGCCAATAGAAAATATATTTATTGGCACAGCTTTCTGCCAAGAGTTCTGGATTGAGATGCCTGACAGGCAAGAGGTGTGGCGAGACCTCCTGTGAGATTGCAGGGAGGCGAAAGCTCTGCATGTCTCAAGGTAAGGCTGCAAGCTGTGGGCTCTCTTCCTGAGCCCCATGGAAATCATTACACTTCTTGAAGCATGAGGTTTGTTTGCCTCAGTAATTATTGTGGCTCCCTCAGCTACAAATGCCGTTAGTGGGTATCATATATTTTAGCCATCATATGGGGGCTTTTGCAGAGAAAAACAAAATTCTTAGTCACCGTTCACCTGGCTTGATCCCTTCCTCCAGGAGGGAATCTCTCAAGTTGCTAATATATTGTTTCACAAGCGATGATATTTGCGTGCAGTGGAGGTGATGGGATCTGTCTTTCATTTCATCTTAAGGACAAATGGTTGAGGATTATGAGAGATAAATCGAGGTAAAACTCCCTGTTATTTTAGAATTAGGTGGCACTTTAGGCCTTTTAGCTTCAGTAATACCGTCTTCAGCCTCCATGGGAGAGGACACTTTGTTCCCTCATATACAAAGAGCATCCTTTGGTTTTCCCTGTGAATGTCTTTAATGAGGAGAGGAAAGCAGCATGAAAGAATTCAAGAGAAGCACAATAAAGCACTACCCATTTCAAATAAAGAATTGCCACAGCCTTGATGTTCAGACTGGGATTTGGGAAATTTTATTCTGTTGCCTCTCATGGTTTTAGCAAAATCCTTAGTCATTCCATATTTGATTTCAACCTCAGCACCTGTAGCTACATGAGCAAGAAGCCACATTTTCATCTTTTATTGCTTTTTGGGAGGGAAGGGATGGGGTGGAGATGGAGATAAAAGGACTTGAAGAAGGCTTTTTGCCACCATGTTGTGATGAAAACCCTAAAAATGCAACCTAATTGTAACATGATGATTCAAAAAAACAAATCTAGAACACTCGTTTCCATGGTTGTGAGAGGCCAAACTCAGGATTCCTGATTGCTTGAACTGCCAGTACAAAGAAGCAAAGATGGAGTATTTAGAAACAAAGCTTCCTTGATTTCAGGGCTGGTTTATACAATTAAAATAAGACACTGTTTGTGTTTCACTTTAAGCTTTACAGCAAGCATTGCTTCTCATAACTTGTGGAGGCTGGGTACATCTCCAGTCAGCACCTGTGCAAGTACCAGCACTTTGTAGGATGGTCAAGGTTGAGAGAGAGGTTTTGGGGGGTTCATTAGAGGGCATCATTGTTAATTATTCCTGTATTATGGCCGCTGGTGGCCTATAGTGTTGCTATTTCAAAGTGAGGCTGCCAGCAGCACTTAATCAATGCTGCTGCTGGCTCCACGTTATCGGAGTGTAGCCATACAGGCATTTGGTGTATTATAAAGTCAGAGTACCCCTTAATAATCACCTTGCAAAATGCGCCATTGGTGTTTCCGAAGTGACAAGCCTGTCTGGAAATGCAATCGTGTCTTTAGCTGTAATACTATGGATGTGATAGCACAGTCATACTCTGGGCACTGAGTAACTACAAATTAACTATACAATTGAAAATGGGCAAAGTAATTAAATGCAACCCATCCTCCAGGCTGCAGAAGCGTTAGTGCTTGTCACTGATGGGGACGCATCTTCCTGCGGAGCTCTCCAGGCTGAATGTGTTAACAGCCTCTCTGTCCTCTTCCTTAGCATCCACAGATAATTTTTCCTAGGCAAAGTGGTATCCACCTAGCTCTTTCCTGCTTCTTGAGTCAATGTCTGAAAGCAGATCGCAACCTTTCCTCTTGTTATAGAAGAAAAGGTGGCACCGAGAGGCATTTTGACAAAGCAGTGGGAAAAATCACCAAACTAGCTTTAAACAAAGGTTGTTTTCATCCAGAAGCTGAGTGCATTAATCTGTCCCTAGTGCAGTACCAAGCTGGCTGTGTTTCTCTGGGAGATGAGCTCCCAGCTCCCAGTGCAGCAGAGCCTCCAGCCTTCCTGGAGCTAGTTTCAACACCCCTGAGGCTCTACTGGCTGTGTTGCTCCATGTAGATGTGCTGAGTTCAGAGGGGCTGCAGAAGTCATCGCCCATCCCCTTGAACCCTTAGTCTGGATTCAGAATGCTAAAGCTATCTACTCTTCATCTCATCTTACTATGACGTAAGATTTTTAGGGAAATATGACTGTTCTTAATGTAAGATCCTCTTGGCTGGCTGGAGCTCTTTTCCAAACTTTGGCATCCCCCCTGCCTGGCTTGGCCAGGAGATAATTTCCTCTGTGGTTCAGCTGGCTTGGCATCTGCTTGCAGGACTTGGCCATGGTGCTCTGAGCCTCAGCCATGGAAACACACAGGCCATGCACACACACAAGCCTGGTCTGCCAGGCTGAAGGACTGTGGCCAGTTGATCACATCCACTGTAGTATCTGGCCACCAGCTGGGAGACATGACACCCAGAATGTCGCTCCTTATGCTAAATGAATTGAGAATGATTACAAAACCTGTTTCTGTAAAAGCTTCTACTTGGTTCTTGGAACATCTATATGCCATGTCACTCTTAGAGCTGGTAAAGCTTTGGGAAGATGGCAGGACTAGGTCAGCGAAATGCAAAAGAGAACTTAGTACCAAGCTAGGTGTGCCCTCTCCTTAGGAATACTTTCTTCTAAAAATCCTTTATGAAACATAAGAGAGGCTTTACCTTTCTTCATATCTAGAGTTACGCTGAGGGTGAGGCAGCAGGCACTGCTTCATATCCATGAACAAGTTTGTCCTGTGATGCCAATGAACATAAGCTGCAAGCAGGTCTTGTTGCAACTGGGGATATCGGCTGAAAAACATTTTGTGTGCCTTGTGCTCTGTCTGCTCAAGCAGTGATGCATGCAGGTAGCTCTGCCTCTGTCATTAATGCACGAAGCCTTCTTGCATATTCTGTTATGACATCACAATGGGGTGGTCTGGGAGAAAACAGCTGACCTAGGCGTGTAGGCATGTGATCTGCTGTGATGATGTTGTCTAGCTAAACTCATGGCTAGGGTCTTCATTTAGCCAAATTTTACTCAAATCAGGGATGGTACAAAAAACAGAAATGTCTTTAGGCAGTGTTCATGTTTATGGAGTGAGAACTTATGAGAGTCTTGAGCTGGTTGGTGGTACACAGAGATCAGTGTGAATGGGGACTGCTGGTGTAGCTTCAGCATATTGCCATAAATCAGAGATGCAAGGTCTTAAAAGCAGTAAGAAAAGTGCCTTTAATTGATGTGTGTTTTTGTAGAATCACAGAATCATAGAGTGGCCTTGGGTTGAAAAGAACCACAATGATCATCGAGTTTCAACCCCCCTGCTATGTGCAGGGTTGCCAACCACCAGACCAGGCTGCTCAGAGCCACATCCAGCCTGACCTTGAATGCCTCCAGGGATGGGGCATCCACAACCTCCTTGAGCACAACCTCCTTCTCGGTATAAAGCTTAACCTGGATAAAACCCAGGAGAGAGCATGGAGGTGTTTCGGAGTACTTGCAGATGACTATCTGTGCATGTCTTTGACTTCATCTAGGAATTTCTTGAGGCAGAGCAATAATCAACAGACTTTGATGGAACCCATACTACTTTGAACCCTTCTGACACAGTGAGCTGTCAGAATGAGCATTTTGGCTATGTGTGGAAATGTCTTGCCTGCACAGGGACAGTAGATACATTCTGGTGCAGAGGTTGCAGGAGCATTTGAACAAGGCAGGAGCTCTAGATGCAGTCCCCAGATCTCTTTTTAATTCACTGGGCAGCCTTGAGTGCATCAGCCTCCCTGCTCTGTTTCTGGAAACAAGTCTACCAGTTGTTTAAAGACCTTAGAGCTTCACAAGCAAGAATGCCAGAGAGGTGCCAGATACTATGGGTCTTTATTTAAAGTTTAGGGTCAGGGTGAATTCTAATAAAGATTCTGTGCATTTGTAAGCTTACGCCATGTGAAATGCACGTAGTAACAGAAAAACTGGTTGTTAAAATGCTGTCATTTTATGTCCCAGACCTTAAGCTTCTGGAGCCCCATCCACTGTGATGCAAGATCCAGGCCAGGTTTCATATGTCCATGTAGGCTTTTCTTGGAATAAAATACATAATGGATCAAGCTGCCATATTAAATTTAGATGTTCACTGTCACATCACCTGGTACGGAGCCTGCTCCCTAAATCCCATACTAATCCAGTTGTTTGTATCTTCTTTGGTATAAAAGCACATTAGCCTCAAAAGAAGTAGCAGAGCCAGCACTTATGGGAAAAAAAAACAGCCATGAGAGGGTTAATATCAAGCTCCAGTCCTAACTTGATATAGCTTTTATATGTCCGCAGGAACAGCACCTCACCCTCAGTATATATCCTTGATGCTTTGCTGGGAAGACGATGATTTGCAATTTGTCTTTATCCTCTCACACACACATCTTCTTTCATTTGTTTATGGTAACCCCGATATGTAGTGTAGTTTTAGCAACGTTGATAATGCACCTTTTACCTGGAGTGAGTTTAATGGGATTTGACAGCGACAGAGGATGGGAAAATTCTTTCATTTTAGTATTCATCCCATTTCTGCAACGGTCTGTGAAGACTGTATACAGTTTGAAGAAAACATATGTATTGGAAGTTTTCTTTCTCTCCCTTTCTCCATCTGCATCCATCCTTACAGGTTGCTTTCATCAGACGACAAGTATCTCTTGTCATTAAAGCCCATTGTGGGAGAGGGGCAGGAAGAACACCAAGCAACCACGCAGAGTATATCCACATATTACAGAACAGGTCTTATCCCAGAATGGTTGTGAGCAATACGGCAAGCAAAGCCAGAGTCTCCTTGATTTGTTACTTGCATAACTTGTGTCTGACACTTGGATCTGTGTCCTGTAAGGATGGCAAAGGCCTACTGATATTTTCACAGTCTCTCTCTACTTCTGGGCATGGTTTTCTACAGCTTGCTCATATTGCTCCTTGCCAAGCTGCTGTTATGGGGCCTGTACCTTCTGCCTATTTGAACTTTATCTATTTTAGTCTTTTCCTGCCCTTTGATTTACTCCCTGACCATCACTCTTCTTTCTGATCTCCGGGGCTCCTGCTCACACACAGCTTGCTGTCACTAGAGGAGCTGGGGAGGCGAGGTCTCAGCATGGCGCTGGCCTCTTGGCTCTGATTCCATCATTACTGCAGCACAAAAGTATATAACTTATCCCTCCAGTTAGGGAAGGCAAAATACCCTCTCCAAAGTCCTTCCCCAAAAGGTTAAGAAATTAATTTTGGATGAACATCCTTGCCCTCCGAGCAAGTCTTTGTATTAATGATCTCATGACAGATTGCTCCTTAAACTGGCCCTAGTGCAGGTCAGGATAGAGTGAGAATATTCCCTATTTAATGAGGCAGAGATCAGAGCCTCTAATATTTCATCATTCGTGTGCATGGGTGGAAGGCAGTTATGAGCTTGGAGAGCTGATGGCAGAAGAGGCCCTTGTGAGCAGTTGCAATGGCAACTCTCTCGCTGTATAGTCCTTAGACCTTAAGACCATACCTCTGTAGGTTTCTAGCTTCCTCTTGGAAAAACTAACCTTTACCATTAAATTCATCTCAATGATTGAACTGTGTGTTGGCAAAAGATCCAAGACTAATAACCCTCGGGACAGAAGAGGGTTCTTCAGCCTGCAGACCGGTGCGGAAGGAGGAGTGTCATTGGATATGGACGATCTACAGGGCTGTGTGGAGCATTTAGCTAAGCTTTGTTCCTCCCAGCAGCTTTTGCCTAGGAAGGGTGGGCAACCCGATACTCAGACGTCAGTAAATTAGAAAGCCAAGTTGCAGATCCAGTGGTTTACAAGTGTCCTAATTTATTAATGAGTGGAGGCCATCTCAGTGCGTGTGTAAATATAGATTTTAAATAGTTGACATGATGTACGTAAACAGTCAAACTTCTGGTGTAGCGCTGGGATGCTAATGTGAAATCCACCTCTGACTTGAGTGCTACTTCTCAGCAGCTCTGTGTTCCCCGGGAAGCAGTGATATATAGCGCTGTGCAAATCACTGGTGCCCTTAAAACTGCAGCTCTGAAATATTTACACATCCAAAGTGTGTGTGTAAATTGGGAGTATCACTACGCTCCCATAGGGTGACAGAGATTTGTAAATTTTGTTTTCTGCACAGTCCTGCCTTTCCTTGCTGGCGACGGAGAGCCAGGACCCAAGAGCATAAATTCCCTGAATAATTCTTGCACTGCTTAGGGTGAGCTCAGCTTCTGCTCTTAGGTACTGGAAGCAAATCTTTTTGAGGTGTCACAGTTATGGTTTGCCCTTTTGAAAGGAACTGGTAGCATCTGTAAAGTAACAGCTCCTGGAGGCGCACTAATAGCCACGCGGGGTGCTTTTCCATGGCACTGAGTAAGGGCATCCTGCTGGCCATAAGACTAATGAAGGAAATAGAGCTGAAGAAACGCGGGTGCTCAGTTCCTCCTAACTCATCAGAGCTGGCAAGGAAACTACTAGCTAATGCATGTATAGCTAAGCTCTGCGTGTTGCAAGTATTCATTGTTTTTTGCTTCCCTCCATCCAGCCAAATAAGAACTGCTTCAAAAGACGTTAGCTCTGCAACCATAAGGTGCCCTACCTCAATCCACAGATGGTAACCTCGGGCACCTATTGGCAACTCAAAATCCAGCCACTAGATGTCTCTCTGCGCTGATCTCTATTGTAAAGTGGGGTTGCACCTTGGTGAGCAGGAAAGGAAGCTGGAACTCAAACGTGAGGGTGGCTTTGGTTAGACTTGGCTTTTGCCCAGTCTGGCTGCTTTCTTTAATTTCAGCTTCCCTGCGTTATTGTGCATGATGTTCCTTTGGGGTTTTGCCAGGCTGATGGGTTGCAGGAGGTAACCTCATGGAGTAGGGAGAGAGGAACGCCCCTGCAGCAAGGTGGAAAGGGATTATTTTGGGGGTAAGAAAAACATCTTGAATGGGAAAGAAGAGAAGATCCTGCACCGCTTTTGGCTGTTATTGTATGATATATTTTATAGGAGAAACTTTACCTTATTTCCTGATTTGAGCCAGATTCCAATCTGGATAATTACATTCTGCCTAATCTCATACTCTCTCAGCGCTGGCAATTCTTCTTCATTTGCTACCTTAAACTATTGTTGCTTTTAAACAGCTGCTATGTTCCATCACAGAGGAAGCTGCACTTCAGGGAAGGGCAAGCACTTGTCAAATAATATTAATTCCATAATTTATATGGTGTTTTTTTTCCCCCATATTTTGTAATAAATTATTCACCTCGTATCATTTCGCATTATTCATCTGGTTAACTGAGGTAGCCTAACAATTTTCAAATGTATTTGTCAAAAAATTTGTTGAATTACTTTTGTCAGTTTTTTTCACAATAAAAGCTTTGACAAATAATCACAGTCCTTAGCTGCATGGCCCCTGTGGTCACTGAAGTGGTTTAGATAGATTGATGGTGAACAGTTTGGTGGATCAAAACGGGAAAGAAGAAAAAGCACAAAGAGAGCGGCCAAAGCCCATCTTCGAGATTTTGTGTGCTGCAAAATGTAAGTTATATAAGAGCCAGATCTGTTTGTTAACTCATCATTATTTGGATGGCAGAAACTCTGAGGGCAAGAACTTGCCACCTGAATTTTAGCGCAGATGTTGAAGAAAACCTGGTTGAAAATACATGCCAGGAGCTGTTTGCTGCATCCCACGTTCCCGAGACAGTTTGCGTGCCTCCAAAATATGCAGGCTTCAGTTATGTATCTTTACATTTACTACAGGATTACTGAAATGGTTGTCTTCAAGGTTGCTTTAATCTTGGCCCACTTTGCATAAGATGAAGTCTACCGTAGGGTAAGAATGTGCATGCAGGTGGGAGGCTGGGTGTGGATTACATGCACGTCTTAAATGGTAAAGTGGCCTCTATTCAGCCCCCTGAGAATACTTGAGCTGGATCAGCTGGGGATAGTGACAAAGGCAAGTTCTCCTCTTTCCTCTCCAGGCAGACAGTGTAGCTACAGGAGAGCAAACTGAAAGGTATTGACATGTAGATTGAGATCTGAGCCGAAGGCACTGAGAGATACGTTAAAATCATATCGAGTCTTACGATGCTCTTTGAAGAACTGCTTTTCTGAACCTACCCAAATATTTGTGAATTTGCTGTGCTCTTTTTTAATCGCTAACGGTGGCCTTTGATAACTGCAAGGCAGACGTGCACCCTTCCCAGTTAATCTCGGTGTGAGCGCTAGGGAAAAGAGAGGACTCACCAAGAATCCTTGATCCTGACAAGGGAGGCTGACTACACAGTAGTGCGTGTCCTACACTGTGAGGTAGTGTTTATCTCCTTTATAGCACTTTCTGAGTTTGGAGGTGAAATGAGGAATGGTCAGTGACTGTGGCATAATGCTGGATTTTGGAAGTCTTTGGTTTGACTGTTTTGCTACAGGTGACTCAGAACTGCCTTGCTTTTCATGCTGCATAATTGCGGCAAGAATGCTTATGTGCTTTTCTTCATCAGGATGTTGAGCGTATCAGTATATTACCTCTGATTTCCTATTTAGATACTGCAGACATTAGGACTGCAGAAGTATTTTGGCTATATGCTAAATGTCTTTTTGAAGCATTGATTGGCCAAGAAATGAGAAGCAGCAGGAAGCCACAGCTTTCTGACTTAGGAACGAGAAAGTGTTCCATACAGTTCATCTTGTGCTTTGCTGGCATGATCTCACTTGCTAGTGCTTTTTGCAGAGCATCCTATGTAACAACATAATTAGTGTAAATTACATTTTATTTTTAAATCATCCCCTTTCCTTCCTGAATTTTTCAAGTCTAAATGTCAACTTTTATGGTAAACAGCGGTGTTCTGAACAGGAATACTTTTGTGCAGGTGGAAACATGCTGGGGAAGTTCTGAGGCTCTCAGTTGAACTGGAGCTCCTTGGGCTGAGGTCAGTGTTACTTTAAGACACAGCAAGTTCTGCTTGATTTTGTTTTCTTCCTGCAGCCTAAGTCATCCTGCCATATCGGGTATTAAAGACTTGAAATTATGAGTAGTACTGGGGAATTGCTAACAAATCCAGATTTTACAGATCAAAGGTAATTAATAATGCTAGACTACCAAATCAACTCAAACATGCTGCAGTAAAAATTCCCCTTCTCTAATATGGTATGAACTACTTTGCACAAAATGCGTTCCATTCTTTGAAAGATGAAATTCAAAGCAGTCAGAGCTCTGGGAAGTGATGCTACTAACTTTCCTCACCCCTTATTTTCCATTTTCTGGCCATTCAACTCTGCCTTACTAACTCTAGATGGCATTAAGAATTCCAACACACTTTTCGGTTTGCTTTTTCTTGTCATTACGGTAAGCTTTTTGGGAGTAGGCATGGCTTCCTTACTGAATGTAAGTGCAGATCTGGCACTGGCATTCTTGAGGTTCTCTTGTAAAAAAAAAAAAAAGAAAAGAAAAGAAAAGAAGTCATTAAATCACTTGCCAAACAGGACACAGAAGATGATAGTGTTTACTGGAAACCACACAAATTCCCAGTCCAGTTCTTGCAAAGCTAGGATGATTCTGTAAAGTTCAGGTAAAGCTTAATCACTTACCTACGTGGTATGTAACCACAATAATAAATTTGTGGGTGTTATTAGTTGTAACAGAATCTCACAGTGCTCTTGAACACACACAAAGTGAGTCAGCCCATCTCCATCGCAGAGTAATACTATCGCTATTACTGCTTTGGAAAATTGAGGCATCTGTAATAAGAGGAGATTTGCCAAATGTCACAGGCATCTCACGTTTTCTGTCTCTTGTTCATCTGAGCTGTTTAAAGTTTTCTCCTTACTTTTCTTCATGATACTGATCAAGACAGAATGAAAAAAAAAAAGAAAAGAAACAGGTTCCCAAAAACTAAGGGAAGTTGAGAAGACAATGCAGCACTTGGAAAAATGTAGACTCCCGAAATTGGATTCTGGGCATGTACTGCCAGGATGGAGAATTTTTATTTAATTTTGTAGAAAAATGTTCGGGTTATTTTACACTGAGATGCGAAATCTCATTTACAGCCAAGCCCCGGAGGGAGTAAAAGGAACTTGGAGAGCTCATAAAGACAAGTGTAATAGGATTAATAAGAAAAAGGCCTAAGACATAAGCCTTCATTGTACACATTTCTTGCTAAATTTTAGTATTGATGAAGGGTGAAATGCCAAGACGTATCCAAATGCTCATGTCCTTGGGGCAGTAACAGTGTAAGTGTTCACATGGTCTGATTTTGCCACCATTTTAAGAGCAGCCACAACTATTGGGGTAAAAAGAGAAAAGAGAAACAGGGAGGAAAGCACGTCATGAGTGGAGGCAGCTCTTCCAAGTACTTCCATGGAATTGAATGTTTACTGTGTCCTGAGTTGTTCTTTGTACACTTCTGTCACTCAGCTTTCGCAGGGAGGGAGTTTAAAGGCTTACACCAAAAAGCAGCCTTTCCTTGCCACTGAGCAAACCCGTAGCCCCTCCTAAGTGGATTGCTTCATTATTATTCTTGGGGCTAATATCTGATGTAAGTTATTGGTGCCCCACTTAATGTTGATGTGTATTTGATGCAAAGGAGACTGGAGAGAGGAAAGGTGCTGGGAGTAATTCCTATGGCTTTGTATCAGAGATGGGCTCCCACTGAGACCGTCTTGAGAGGGCTTGGACCTGATCTGTCCTGTTGTACAAGATGGGGCAAGGAGCAGCAGCAAGCAGAAAAGCTCAGTTGCTTGTGCTGGAGTTCAAGTGAAACACAGGGTTTTTACTTCCACATCCCCATCCCAGCACCTTCACAAGGAATGAAGACTGGGGAATGGTTGGGTTCCCTGTGACAAATGAGAGGGGGCACAGCCGGATGCCCACTGGTTGGAGTAAGGGTTGGCATCCATCACCACTGATTAGATCAGGCGAGAAACACAGACAGGCCAAACATAATAAATGGATCCTAACAAGAAGCAGATCACTGTCACCTGATGTCTTCTGTGCATGAGTTATCTTGTGGCATCTCCAAGGGAGCCAGTGAACCTTTGCATCTTTCCAGCTGCCACCCAGAAGACCTCTGTGGCTGCACAGGCTCTCAAGTGTTAGAGAAACCTGCCCTTTGTACACTCAGACTTTAATAGAAAGAACAGAAGAGAGAAGGAGAGATGGGGCAGGCCCATCATATTTTCTTGTCTGCCTGCTTTACCCATCTGTCTATCTGCTGCTGCCAGTGCCTGTGCTGTGGGAGAAGGATGACTGCATCACTTCCATCGAGCATGCTGTTCCAGCCCCTTGATTTAGGGTGAAATTTGGTTGTGCTGCTGGGTGTTCAGATGCTTGCCAGGTAGGTGCTACCAAGAACATTTATTAAAATAGACAGATGGACACTGGGGTGGGAAGCAGCCATTAGAATGTTTGAAATCAACCAACTGCGAAATAGAAAAATCAAGAAACTATATTCCTGAAGCTGTTAGGACAATCCTTCCTGTTTGGGGCTCTCCATTTTAGCCCTTTATCCACAAACAGAGAGCTACTCATGAAAATGCCACAGCCAGGTTTTAGTTTGTCTTTTTAGGCATTCCAGTTTAACTGGGATTTGGGGGTAATCCTAGAATGGCCTCCTGAGCCAAAACTGGTGCGTGCAGAATCAAAATGCAGCTTTGTTTGCAAATAAATGCCTGGGTTTCTCTGGGAGCTTGGGCACCTCAAACACAGACAAGATCTGTGCTGACCCTGGTTGACTGCAACAGGAACCTAGTCACTGATTTCTGGTAGGTAGGTGAGGCTCCTAATCGCTTGTCTGGATGCATTTGCAACTTACTCCGATTCCTTAACAGCTCTTTCTGTCTGCTCATGTTCCTTTGGCATTGTGATCACTCTCTATTAGCTCTCTCAAATAGTGGCATGAGATGCCAGGACAGATACTGTCAAAATCAAATGTCTTTGTTCTGTTCTGTTCCTTTTCTTTTTTCCTAAGTTATCATAGGAAAAAATAGGATGGTATGTTGGTGTTTTCATAGGCGTGTTTAGAAGAGGGGGTTCAAGGAATACATGTATCATTCCGATTTATCAGATGACTAGGGAGATCCCTATTCTTAGCTTTAAAAATGTGTATAATCAGTCACTGCCTTCAGATGAACCATCATGGTGTCATTATTAGCAGTCTATTTTTGGTCTGTGTTGAATTCCCTATGGACGAAGGGCAGACCCCAGTACTGCTGCTTACTGCTAGCTGCTATCTTGGCTGAGTCTCTTACTTTATGGTATAGTTAGACCAGCCTGCAAGAACTGCATAGGTTTCTGTGAACTTTTTGTGAGCTTTTGTGACTCTAAACATGACCTTAGTCTGACCACCTTCCTGCTTGCCAGTGGGTGCTCAGGGATTACGGCAACAACAGGGACAGAACGTTTATGTGATAGCTAAATCTGTAGCAAGAACTTCTTGAAAAGGGAATGGAGCACATTCGGAAGATATCCCTTAGTGCCTGTGCTTCATCATATTGATGTTAACGGCACCATCCCAGAAAAATCCCTGAAATAGAACGTGAGACTTGTACTGAGAAAGCAGAGCGGTTACCCACTGTTTTCCCGGGGGGTTATCTGAGTCTCTACAAAGCCAGTACAAGATCCTCCTGTTACTTCAGGGGAGTGATGTCATGGACAGAGAATGTAGGTTTCTTTGTGTTTTATTTCTTCTTTGGGCACATGACAGTCCTGGTCTCCAGATGGTGTCAACTGGGGTAGCCAGCTAGGGGTGTGGCTTGCAGACACAGGGCCAAGCATCCAGAGTGGTGGTTGTTTTTGTACTCACTGTAAATGTCTTTGAGATCTTCTATGGAAAGGTGCTATAAAATATAAATCATTAGTCAAGTATACGTAAGTGTGCATATTTGTCCTGTTTCTCTTAGTGCTGCACCGTGTTCCATTCCATTGGCTGATTTATAACCCCCAGATTTGCAGGGTCATCTCCCTTTGATTCTGCAGGGTTGCATTTTAAAGGATGCCTCCCTTTTATTGCCAAGATAGAAATAATACAAACTGAGCAGACTTTTACCAAAGGAGTAGCCCAATAAAACTAAGTTGCCTGCACCGGGCCAGCAACTAGAAAACAATTTGCAAAGCTCAGTGGTGCTTTCAGTTATTTTTTTGTACTCATTAGCACTCTGTAGAGCAGCCTACAGGAGTCTGAAAGCACACCTTCTTATGTACAGCTGCTTCCTTTGTTACCCCTTTTCCTTTGTGCCTTAGCCTTGGTTCTGCTTGCGCTCTCAACAGGTTCAGCTGAGCCAAAGGTTTTCCTCTGTTAGCTGAAGGCACTGCAACTCCAAGTATTGGGGTTGTTTGGTGGGCGTACAGTATGTACTCCAGCTTAGAGTTATGTAGTTGGTGGATTTAATCTGCTTCTCCTCCTGACAGAGGCAGCATTTACTGGAACTTCATCTGAGGTTGATGGTTATCTTTCTGTTTTCTTCAAGACTTGTCTGTGGCATCTCGTGACTTTCCAGCCATGGACCTTGCTGTTTCTAAGAGCAGAGTAGTCTGAAACGAGGCATCTTTGCTGTTTAGGTGTGTTATATTGGCTAGATCAGGGAAGCACATTCAGGTCTTGAACAATGTTCAGTGAGGAAATGGTGCATCTCTTTCCATTGCTCCTGCCTCACACAGTGACCCCAGAATGTAAGGCCAAGGATACAATTGCTCCAGCTCCCTTGATTGTGAGTCATATTTTTCTTGCCAATGTGCTTCTACATTTTCATTGTCTCCCATGGTGACAACTGCTAAAGGAAAGGAACAATAGGCAAAAAGAAGCCTTTTTTTTTTTTTTTTAATCTCTCTGTGATACAGAATTAACCAAGCATACAGGCCGTAGCACCACGGGAAGCTGTAAAGCAAGTGAACTTGGCCTAAACTGAAAAGATCACGGGACACGCAATCTAATATGATACAAGGCATATTCCTTTAATAAATAAGGTCAAACCAAAGTTTGGCTGGTGGAAACTTTCAGAATCCTAAAGTAAGCCCAGGGCCACAATCATGCTTCTCTAGCTGAAAGTGATCTCTAGCTCACCTATATTTAGACACGGGTATTTACAATGAAACCAAACTCACAACAGTTCATAGTCAAGCTGCTAAGTAGCTAGAGGTGTGCTGGCACACTTCCTTGTGATAGGTCTGGGACTGAGGAGGCAAGGTCACTAGGGCCCTTGTTTCTCTACATGACTTTATATTACTTCCGTCTCTTCATCTTTCAGGGCTTCCTCCCTCTCTTGTTTGGTTGTGTCCTATGAAAAAGCAGGCACTGTGTTGCAGTGGAGTAGAACACGGTCCTAGAGTGAGCAGGTTAGACATATTTTTCTGTGGAGAGAGATCACTTTTTCTGCTGGGCTTCATTTTGCAGCACCTGGTTCTCTGCTGTCAGCACTAACCTTCACCTGGCTTTATACCTGCATCAGCCCCTGCATCTGTGTCTATGCATGTAGGTCACTCCATACCAGTTGCTTTCTGCCTTTCCTTTGGCTCCCTGCGGGACAGAGGGAATAGGTCTGTATGATCTGGTCTTGCAATTTTCATATGTTTACATTTTCGCCTGCCTCACTGATGTCCTTAATTCCCCTTGCTCCAACCTGTGCTGCCTTTCCCTTCCTACTTCCTCCCCATCTCTCTTCCACTATTCTGCTCTGCCATCACACTGTTCCTCTATCTGAGCCCTTTTGCAACGGACCCATCCAGGTCTCCCTCGCTGGCATGCCGCATAGTCACTACTGCTTCTAGTTAATCAATTAAGATATTATGTTTCATGGCTGTGTTAGGTTGTTGAGGTTTCTTTTCCCTACTCAGTATTATTTTTCCAGCTCCATCTTGGCATCTACATTTATTTGAAACAAATAGCAGGATAATTTGTTTTTCTAATTTTCAAGATGTGAACTCTTGGTTCCAATGGGGGTCGATGTTTCGGGCACGCGGTGCCAGTGAGCTGGGACTGCACACAGAGATTTGTGCTGTGTGAGGAAATACTTCATTAGACTTGTATTCCACGAAGACACTCTTGCTTCTTAACGCCTATGATTTTAATTAAAACCTGGAAAGTGAAGAATCCTCGGTTTGTATTAATGTTTTCATTTCCATTAGGACAGCAGAGTTTATAAACACGAGCTGGGTTTATAAATTAGACCTTGTACGAATATTAAGTGCACAGTGCAGCAAAGGCAGACGAGAACTGGAGTGGAGCTGGCCCCATCTGTCTCTTTCCTTGGCTTGCTCTCATTTTACAGTGTCTCCTCTTGGCACAGGCTTTTCTGAGCTGTTCAAGGTTCTCCCTTGGAGATTAAGCTAATGGCTTCTTCCGTTTCTTTCTGGGGAGGCTCTCATCACTCAGCAAAGCAGGGAGAGCAGCAGATATTTCAATCAGGGGCTCGTGGAATCACCTGCAAAGGTGACTTTGGGTATAGGGATTTTTACTGTAGATCCAGTTCTCCTGTATGCATAGAGATGCACACAGAGATAGTCAGATCTAAATAGGCATCCCACTCAAGCATCCCCACCCAGACTATGCATATGTATTGCTGAGCATGCAGAGGAATGTGACAGAGGATGTGGTCTCCTCCAGAGATGATATGACAGCTGCATACAGCTGTGCACAAGTTGCATGGGGAGGAAACATCAGACATTGCCTAGCATGCACAGCCTGACACCAGCACTGATGCAGGGGACCACAGAGCCCATACAACCTGACTGTGCTCAGCTGTGCAAACTGCACACAGGCTGCTAGTGTGAAACCAGTGACAACAGCAAGACCTTGTATGTTGTGTTCTGCTCAAGGACAGCAATCGCTGTCCTTGATTTTATGCAAGAAAAGCTGAAGTGTGGATGGGTGAAGTGCTGAGATCCACACAGCTGTTGGTAGCAGTGCTGGAACTAAAATCTGGATCTTGTGTATGGATTCTGATTTCCCATTCCTAACGCTTGCAGTCTAAACCTTCCGTTCTTACCTATAATTATGCAACATCTTTGGAAATGAAAGCACTTTTTCCTTGACAGTGTACTAGTGAACAAAGGTTATGCTTATCTGCATCTGTGGTTTTTGGCTGTGGTACCTGGAGGTTGGCTGAAGGCTCTCTGTTGAGGACAGCTCAGATAGGCCTGCCCTGTATGCAATGGAGCATCGTGCCAAGGTGCTATCTAGACTAATCAGTGTAGGCAGCATGTGGTGTAGGAGTGCACTCAGCCACCTATTCCATGTTAGCATTTGCTTTTGGGGGGATGGTGCACACCTTTCGTGCTAAAGTTTGGCTCCTCTTGAGGGTATGGAGGTAAGGACCCTGTGCTGAAACCACCCAGTGCCCCAGGATGCAAAGGACCTGCAGCAATGAATCTGAAGGTGTTTTGCATGGGAACACACACATCTTTGCTGTCTGAAGTGCGTGAGGGCCGTAGGCCATCCCTAGGCCTTGCCGAGGCTGGGTTAACACCACAGCTGCTGAACTGCCTGAGCCAGTGAGACAGTTTGCAGGGATCTCTTGAAGAGCTGTTTCCATCACTGGCAGATGTGCAGGGGAGTGGAGGAAGGTGGGAAGACAGCCCTGGGCACCACCCGCCCTTCCTTGTCTCCCTCACCGTGTGACTGGATGTTTTGACGCATGGGTGATGTTCAGGAGAGAGGAGAGAGGCGTGCTTGTTGTCAGTCTTTGTCTCTTCAAGCCCAGTAGGGCTGTTATTGAGATATCTTTCCAAGTGGCTTAAATAGAAACGTCTGGTGAAAAAAATGAAAACAAATGGAGAAATCGTTGAGACTCATTCTCAGGGGTTCCCTTCCCTCATGCTGGCAGCTCATGAGCGAGAGGCCTTCCGGCACCTCCAGCCCCGACAGTGCATCTGTGTCAGTGGAAGGGGTGGCAGTGAGAAGGAAGAGGAGGGGCAGCTTTGTGGGCCATTTTTCAGTCTCCTGTGATGCTGCTGAACCCATGGAAGCTATTATTTAGGCTGAGAATGTGGGCTCTCACTCTTGATGAGTTTTGGAGGGCTGTGGGCTATCACATCTTTGAGGAAAGAGGGGGGAGCTGAGGCCCATTAGTCAGAGTGAGGCCACGAGCTGCCCACAGGCAATTCCCAGTAACACACTGACTCCTCTTGTTGCCACCAGTTAGGTCCATGGGAAACCTAGTGGTGGTTCTGAAATGTTGACCACTTTTGCTTTCTCTCCATCCCCTTGCTGCTGCTTTCCTTCAGTATGTTTCCACAGGAGGGTGCATATCATTTCATTTAAATAGTAACAGATTTAAGCTGCAAGAGGGCAGATTTAGATTAGACATTTTGAAGAAGTACAGATAGCGAGGCCCTGGGACAGGTATCAGGGTTCTGAATCCTCCCCTAGAATGCTCCGCAGGGGCTCCTTCTGAGAGGGCTGTTCCAAGGGAACCTTGCAGGAACTTCACCTTCCCAATAAGGGTATGTATGAGAGGGAGGAGAGAATGGGGCTGGAATAGAAATGCCCCTCTAACACCACACGTTAATAGCAACACTTCTCCAAGAAATTTCTCTTGAGAGTTCCTCATTATGCAAACAAGTCTGGCAAATGATAATACATCCTGCACTTCTATGGATTAATATATGTAAATGGAAGAGCTGCTGTTCATTCCCAAAAGCAACATTCGGTTTCCCGCACATGAGCTACTGCCTGGGCCAAGGGCAATGCGTTTTGGCGTACAAGCAGACTATAGTTTTCACCTCTTGCACAAGGTTGGCCTTTGCATTTTCTAAAATGATGAGGCTAAATGTTGTCTTCCTTTGAATGTGCGTCCACAATGACTGCAGCATCATGGCCCTCCGTGTGCATGGGGTCAGGATACGTCACTGTGTCCTGCTCAGGGAACGTGGGACACTGAGGAAGTATCACCTGTCCTGGCAGAGGAGCAAACAGAGGTGGTGCTGGGGGCTTGATCCAGGGAATAAACTATGCAAGACTATGCAGGGGGTGGCCCGCTTAGTCACAGAGTTAAATCTGATCTGGGAAAGGGATTGCTTATTGTGAAATGACGTTGGCATGTTTTGTCATTTTTTTTTCCTACTTTTGAGCAGTGTGGTTAATGTAAGGAAAAATAAACAGAGGAAAATCAGATTGTTTTACAGAGATTTTTTTTTTGTGAAGTAATCTAGGTCAGGTCAATCCAAGTTAGCTGAGCCTGGGGCTGACGTCACCAAGTTTATCTTGTGGTAAAACCAAACTATGCTATCAGTGCAATGTTTTTCCACTTGAGATAACTTCTGACAGTTGCCATGAGGTTAAAAACACTTTTTTTTTTTCATTTTTTCCCCCTTTTATTTCTTTTTTTTTTCTTTTTCCCCCCCTATTTCTCCTTTTGAGAGCAGACTTACACATACCTTTCACTCACTTGAATGTGCGTGCATAGCAGCACCCTGTCATAACTGTCAGCAGCAGCAAGGCAAGGCAGTACTTCCTACCATGGTCCTGGGCTGTCCTGGTGCATGGCCCGCAGAAGCATGCCATCCTCAAGCTGCTGTGCCGTGCCCTCAGCACCAAATAGCTGAATATGGATTTAATGACTTCTGTTCACCACAACTGGTCTGTGCAGCACAGCATATCGATGCGAAAGATCTTCCTGTTGAAACACAGATGAACTGCTTTGTGATAGAACTGCTTTAGAGGTAGCTAAAACTGAAGTAGGTTTAGAATTTTTTAGGTGCAAAAATTAATTTCACAACCTCTTCTTTCTTTACCGTCATCAGGAAAGCGAAAGCAAAGGATTTGGAGTCAAGTTCTCATCCAAGCAAAAATATACTTTGTATTGTTCATTTTTAGTGGGCTTGAACTTGAACTTTTTATTTATCACTTTGGGATCGCTTCCTTTGGGGTTGGAACTGGATGATCTTCAAGGTCCCTTCCAACCCAAGCCATTTGTGATTATCTAGTTAGCTCCTGAGTTCATGAGGCACACTCTCTTTTTATAGATCGTGTTAGGTTGGGGAGTATGCATGACATTTTTGTCTTCTTTTCCAATAGCTCAACTTAGAGAAAAGAACAAAATGCTGCGTGGAGGTGGTTTCCTTCCAAAGCAGAATTAAATCATGGGAGATATGATCTGCACAGTACAGTTAGTAGCAAGGGAATGGAAGCATTTAGAACTACTCTGCCTTCCCTAAGACAAAAGGAAAATGGGTCTTAATGCTAAAACAGCTTGAAATTAAGCAATTTGGGACACTTCAAGATTTAAGACTGAAAGACTGGATGATAGGAACATTAAAATTCTTTCTCCCTTTACTAACCAAAGGGAAGATGATGTGAATTTTTTCTGATTAATTTTGAAATATCTGAGGGAAAAAAACAGCATTGCCCTGCATCTTGTAGGTATGGATGTGTTACATCCCGATGCCAGTTTTTGCTGCGCTTTGGGTACAATCAACAGATTTCTGGTGACTCAGGGGTGTTGGTAGTGGGGGGAATGACTGGGAATGCTGCTAGATTTGGAGCTCCCTCAGCTGCATTTTTGTTTGTGGGATTATGAAATTGCTCAGAGATTGCAGTTCTTCTCTGGCTTGGAAGAATCCTGTTGATATATGCTCCACATTATGATCATATATAAAGACAGATAAGGCATCTGTGAAAGAAAATCAGAGGGGAACTTGTTGCCGTGCATGCTGAAGTAACAGCAGTGTGAGCATCACGTTGAAGCCTTCCATTTTGATATACAGCCATAACAAAAGGGGTGAGGGGCCTGTCTGTATAAAGAACGCTAGAAAATCTACTGCCTAATGATTTTTTAAAGAGAATATAAATCAAAATTGTGAAACTCTGAAGGTTTTTACACCTACTTTCTGGATTCTGTGTGCACTGGATGTCTGCAGCTATAAAGCCACGCTGCACTCTGTCTTTGAAAGTTGACTGGCAACTAATAGCACCTTATCAGGGCTTTGCATGCGATAGCCCTAAGGTTTACCTTTGTAGTACCTTTTGGAAAAAAAAAGTCCTGCTAGTACAGAGCTCGGGTCTGCGCTTCAGCAGAGGGTGAAAAGGAGACGCAAGGAAGGGTAGTAATAAGATTACACCTAATTGCCTTAGCATCCACTTAACTATTTTGCATACGTGCTTTAGAACAAATGTTTGTAGAGTGTCTAGACTGGTGTTTACAAATGTGTTTGCGAGCTCCGGCTAATTGGGGAGCAATTAACGTGAGTTAAAATGCTGAGAAGTCTAGACAAAGCCGGAGTGGGCTGTGGTTGGTGTGCACAGGCACATGCTGCCTCTGTTCTTCCAGGGAGATGGAGAGGGGGCTTTGGCAAGTGTGAGGGGTCACACTACTTCCTGCCTGCCTGAGTATGGTGTGGCCCTTCTGCCTCCCACACCTCCCTGCCCCGATCAGACTGAGGTAAAATCCTCTTTGGTAATGGTGTCTGCTTTAGGAGGTGCAGCTGAGGAGCTGGGCAGGGGAAGCACAGGGTACAGGCCCCTCAGCAGGCAGAATGTGCCCCCACGGAGCCAAATGTGTGGCTGTGGCCCCTGTCCCCTTCATTACCACGGGACCATGCCTCACGCTGTGGGCAAGAAGGGGTGCTCATAGTGATGTACCCCTGCTTGTACCCTCAGGTCCATGTGCGCTGTGATGCAGCACCAGCACCAGTCAGCACTGTGGGCACTGTGACATGATCTTGCTGCTGGGCTACCAGGAGGACATTGTGATGATGTCGTGGTGGGCAGCCAATCTGGAAGGGGTGGACTCTGTGATGTCAGTGCCATCACTGGGCTGCATAGGGCAGCGGTGGGCCCCATGTTGCGTCAAGGCTGGCAGCAAGGCCCTGCCGTCATGCAGCACAAGATCTGGTCTCCTTGACTTGAGCCCTCCTTTGGCCAACGTTGCCCATGTAGCACAGATACCGACCCCAAAGCACTCAGGACGATGGCAGCAGGTATCTGCAGGACAAGAACAAGTGAGGTACGTGACCGAATTTCAGGTGGGCTGGCTTGTGAGCAAGCACCAGGCTGGTGTGGATCAGGAATACCAACACTCAGCCTCTGCAAATTTTGCTTTTAAGGGTTTCCCAGTGTGGAAATGAAAGATTGCCTGCACTGAGCAGCTGCTGCTCCTTCAGGAGCGCTGTGTGTTGCTGCCCTGGCTCATGCGGAACTATTTTTTCCTTGGGTGGAAGAATACTTTAGAGTGTCTCCTTAAAAGTAGCATTAGGCCAGTATCAAGATTTTCCTGGAGTGTCAGCACACTTGTCAGGTCCACTCAGCTGTGATTTAGTATACACATTTAAGAAGCTTTTTAGAGATCACTGTCCTCTGAGCTATTGTAGAAGTGCATTACAGGTGTGGCTGTGTACCAGGAGGAGAACATGTATCTGCAGGCTCCTGGCTTCCATTTCTGCTCCTATTGATGCTTCTGGCTGCCTTGAGCTGTAAATTGCAGTCATGGGGGCTGTGCTACTGTGGTAGGATCAGGGCAGTCCCCATTGGCTTCAGTTTCACTGGTGTGGGAAGAGCAGAAACTTGCTTGCATTCCACAACTTCCCTCATTTGCTGTGTTTGTTGTGCGTTGAAGAAGGAGCAACCATTTCCTTCTCAGAGGGTTAAGAACTAAACATGTTCACATCACTTTAACATTTCTCTTTTCAACCTTTCTTCCCTAAATCCCTTCTTTTGATGTCCCTCTGGGTTTTCCTCCTGCAGCAAACACTTTTGGACAATGGATTGCTTTCCAGGGGCTGCCCCCAGGTGCTTGGGGACATGGTACAACGGTAGCACACACACACAATAAACCTATGCTTTCCTACAAGGCAGAAACTGAAAGCCTTATTGGGAATGTGGGCAGTAAAAACTCTGTCAAGGGCAGAGTGCGAGGAGACAAATCTTACAGGGAAAGGATTTATGAGAGTAGACACAAACCTCCCTTGATTTCTTTTTCTCCATTGCACACACATATATGGAAGTTAAATCCATTAGCTAATTGCAAAGCCACACGCACATATCTTTATATATATAAATAATAATAAAAAGCCATTCATTATGTACCCCGGAGTGTCTAACCTGTGTTGCATCCAATAATTCATTTGCCTGGGAATCACTCCAATATCAGAACAGCAAAAATGGAAGGTTGGAAGGGATCTCAGGAGTCTGTTTTCTTCTAATAGATGGGATCAAAAATACTAATTGCCAACCCATGATCCACTTCACATAATCATACATGCACAGAAAGAGGTCAGATCTGCCAGCCAAATGAATGTTCTTTTCTTCTAAATTTGTATTTTTTTCCCCAAAACTTTCCAAGGAAGATTCAGTCGTGAGACAGTGAGAGATTTAAGCTTCTGGTATCTTATGACAGCGCAGGACTGGAAGCTAATAATCATGAAGATTTTCTCATTTGGAAAGGGAGACTGGCAGTCCCCTACTGGGGCATGCAATATTCACTTCTAGTTCCTGAATTATCATATTTCAATCAAAGCTTCTGTATGCATAAAATTGTTAAAACATTTTGGAAATGTTTTAACGTTCCAACATATTTTAATATTCCAAAACTTGGAACATTTTGGAAATGTTTTACATGCATTTGTTTGAGTCTTTCTCTCCTCCATATGTCCTTTGCGGTGCTTTTGCGGAGTCCTTGCAAGTTTTGGAATCACGCTAACAAACAGTATTATCAAGATCAGTCTGGAGTTGGAGGGAACCTTGTCACTGACTCAACAGCCATCACCAAAGATCCTGGGCTGTCTAGGTGGAAGACAACATGAAATGTGAGGTGTTTGTAATGACTGGGAATAATTAGGAAGGCATGAAATGTGGGTCTGTTTGTTTCTGCTCTTGGGAGCTGTCCAACAGAAATCTGCTTATTGTCAGGAGTGTCCTAATAGTGTCTGTTGCAGGTAGAGTCATTTTCAAGGCAGTATCAGCTGTCAAGCTGAGTGTTGCCATCTAGTAGGAAACATGACTGGGATTCCGCTCTCGTCATGGGTTGCAGGCATTCAGTGAATTCACCGGTATTGCAGATTTATTTTAAGTCCAATGCTTTAGAAGAGTGACGACTTAAAGCGTTTGTCAGCTCTAACATAGGCAATGTTGAAAACTAAACTTGTTTCCTAGGAAAGAAATGTGTTTTATTCTAGTCAAGCACAAGTTTTGCGTTCCCTATTATAAAATCTGAGATGCACTTACAAAAAGAAGCAACACAACTGTGGCATCCGTCTGTGCAGCTACTGGTAGAATTTTCTAAGCACTCTGTAGTCAAACCACACTTCAGCTTCCAGATGTAATCAATCCAGGCAGAACCAGTACTGTTTCTCTTGTGTTTGTCTGTGTTCACTGGGCATGCTCTCATCTGAAGGGAAGTTAATTGCACAGGCGCCATGTTGGGATTTTCCCACTCTAGCAGTTTTGGGAGTAGATGCTCAGTGGGAGGAGGCTTGGGAATGGCAGAGGGATTGGTCATATGTCCAAAGGTAGAATAAAATGATGTTCTGTTGCTAAGTGAAAGTTAATTTTAATGAGGAATTTGTAGCTTAAGTGTTCATTCCAAAAACCTCTCAAAATTTCTCCCCGTACTTCTCAAATCGTTCAAGAAAACATTTGAATTGTGTTCTAGGTTGTTTTTTTTATTTGGTTTTTTTTTGTTTTGTTTTGTTTTTAGATGTAAATGAAAATGTAGAACTGCCTACGTACTATGGGGTTTAAATATATGAAGTTGGCTGCTTAGATGGCTGGGAGTCCACCCGGTAGTCTTGCCAAGAGAGGGCGAGAGGAATTTTGAAGCATCAGTTTTTGAGGCACCAGCACAGGAGTGTTCTGCATAAGATGCTGCCACCACAGGTTTAGGATGTGCAGTGGCCTTGGAAGACTTCTAGTGTCTGCCCTTACAGGTCCTGTTTTTCAAACATGCTCACCCCCAGTATGATAAGCTCTGTTTTTAAAACCTGGAAATTGGATTTGTTGCCTGAGTGGGAACATCAGCCTTTTGAAAACCCTATTTCCCACTGTGAATGCTGAGCTCCAAGGAAGCCAGCCAAAAGCCTGCACCTGCTTGCAGCTACCAAGCTTGGGCTAACATAAGCTTTTTACCTTGCACAAAGCAGATAGACTTTCTTTTGCTAAAGGGAGTGGAATGTTGGAAATCCATTCTTTTGCATTCTGGAGCCATTCCAGGGGCCTCATCCCTGTTTTAAAGGTTCTGTGCTGTAGGAGGTGTTGTCTTTTGTCACACCAATGCGCCCTAGTCTGGTATCAGAGTAGAGTGCTGTGCATCTCCTGCTCTGAAGGCCACTGGCATCCTGGCTTGTATTAGGAATGGTGTGGTGAGCAGGACTAGGGAAATAATCCTGCCCCTGTACTCAGCACTGGTGAGGCCTCACCTCGAGTACTGTGTTCAGTTTTGGGCACTTCAGTACAGAAAGGACACTGAGGTACTGGAACAGGTCCAAAGAAGGGCAGCAAGGCTTGTGAAGGGCTTGGAGAATATGCCCTATGAGGAGTGACTGAAGGAACTGGGGCTGTTTAGTGTGGGGAAGAGGAGGATGAGGGGAGACCTTATTGCTCTCTTCCAATACCTGAAAGGTGCTTACAGTGAGAGCGAGGTTGGTCTCTTCTCACTGGTGACAGGTGACAGGATGAGGGGAAATGGCCTCAAGTTGCGCCAGGGGAGGTTTAGGTTGGATATCAGGAAACACTTCTTTACAGAAAGGGTAGTTAGGCACTGGAATAGGCTCCCCTGGGAGGTGGTTGAGTCACCATCCCTGGATGTGTTTAAAAACCGTTTGGATGTGGTGCTCAGGGACATGATTTAGCAGAGGGTTGTTAGAGTTAGGGTAGTATGGTTAGGTTGTGGTTGGACTTGATGAAATTTAAGGTCTTTTCCAACCTGAGCAATTCTATGATGATTCTATGATTATATGATAAAAATCCCCTTGTTGATACTTAATGCAACGTCAGGTGAATGAATGGGAGGAGACTTGTCACGCACCGTCAAATGTGTGGTGTACTTATCCTCTTGTGCCTTTGCTTGCTGATACTCCAGTGTGATCTGAAAGCTGGTTCTCTGCCCAAACGCAGCCAAGGTAGCGAGATGCTTCCTTGTGGGGTTGGAACTGTGAGCTCAAAGTGTCTGGATCTTCACACTGGGGTCCCCGGGGGAGATATGCACACCATCATTACTGAATCACTCAGTGTGCTTTTGAGCACGTGGGACTGTCAAACGTCTGAGTTAAATCTACTCATAACCATTGCAAAGCCATTTTGATGCCTATGACAGTTAAAACCTCTTATGGTGAAATCATTTATTGCAGCCTAACATTTCACTACTGCGAGAGTAGGTGCTTCTAGTAATCCTTGAGAAAGATCAAATTGAATTGTAAAAGGTGCTTCTCATTGCTGCAGTGCTAAGTGCTTAACCATGTGAGGGTCCTGGGGAGCATTGGGCTTCCATTTCTGTAAGGACACCATCTGAGGACGCCACAAGGGGAAATCAGCAGAGATTCAGAAAATCAGAGGGGGAAGTGGCCTCACAAATCAGTAGCTCTTTTCACTGGAGGCATGCATATGTACAAGCAAGCACGTTTACAGGGGTCTAATCTTCAACTGTTTAGCATGTTGATGCGAAAGCACATAGGATGCAGCATCTTGCATTTTCTGGGTGAGAATTACATATAAGCTGTCACACTTAGAGCTAAGTAGTCCTTTGCCTTAAGCCTTTGTTTTGTTTTTCTTGGTATCATTTCTTTCTCAGATGCTTTTGGGCTAAATGAAGCCATTCTTCTTTTTCCTTGGTATTTTTACCTTTCACGCAGTGCGCAGAATCACATTCCCACCACAGAACTGTTAGAAAAGAAAGGGCACCGGTGTCCTTTCAGCTAATCAGTAATGCCTACCATTGCATTAGAAAGGCTTTGAGCAATGCTCTGGTCCTCTGCTCTTTTCCCGTGGTTTATCTTCTGCCTACTTCCCATACAGCTGGGTGTGCTCTGAGGAAATATTTAGGGGATGGTGCCTCAACTGGCCTGTAGAACATTGTCCACAGCCAACAGAAACTGTCATACCCATTCACAGGCAGAGAGGATGGAAAGGTATAAGTGCTTCGACCTGGAAATGTTGGACGGTATGATCTTTTCTGCAAGATTTCAGCTTTTTTTTGAAGTCAAGACCCCTATTTTGAGATTTGCTTACATTGGTGAGTTCATCTCCAGTGATGCCAAAGGTAAATACCTTGCTGGCTGCATCACAAGCCAGTCTGTTTAATCAGGTGGAAAGAAAAGTTTTACCCATGCCACTGTGCAATTTGAGCTCCATGTTCCTTGTTGAATTCACCGTGGATATGAAGAACAATGCGTCCTCATCTTTTCTGCTGAAACCTCTAAAGCTTTTCAAGAATTGTTTTAATGTCAGGTCTTTTCTTTTGTCATCTTTAAGCTCAACAACCTCAAAGCATTCAAGCTCCCTTAGAAATGGTGCTTTCTGGACCTCTGGTTATTACTGCTGGCTTCTCCAGCTGGGCCACTTTCTCACTGGGGTTCGTTCTCTCAAAGGGGACGCAGTACTCTAGCTGACTCACACTCGTGTTAGCTAAAGCACGAGATTAGTTTCTGTGCTTTGCAGATTGCACTCTTATATACTTAGATGGTGTTTGCTTTTTTCTTAATAGCAAGGTAGGAGTGATTCATGTTAAGCTTTTGCTCTGCTACTGCCCTTTTCGCTGTAACCCCTTTTCCTACCAGTCTGCTTATTGGCTAGTTGTTCTTCATCCTGCATCTGTGGAGGTTATTATTTGACTTAAATGCAATACCTTGCACATGAGCGTATAGAACGTTATTCTGCTTTTTATCTGTTCATGTTGTAAATGCATTTGGATCATTCTGAATTCTATTCCTGTCTTCCACGTGCAGTTCTTCTCAGCTTGCTGTCATCTGTAAATTTAATAAACGGGCTTTATCCTGGTCGTTAATGAAAATATTGAATATCACCAGACTGCGAGCAGATCCCTGCAGAACCCCAGCTGGTGTATCCTTGCATTTTGACAGTGAACTCTTGGTAACTGGTTTCTGAGTACTGCTTTCCAGCAGGTTTTGTGGCCATCGTACAGTGCATTCATCTAAGCCGTATTTTCTGAGCTTACCTGTAAGACTGTCATGAGAAAAGGTGGCAGAAAGTATACTAAGGTTAAGATGTATGACAGAACTGCTCCTCTGCTGTCCACAAGACCTGTTACCCTTTCACTGAAGAAAATGAGATTGATTTGACATGATGCTCCTTGACAAGTCCATGTTGCCCGTTACTCATCACCTTGTTATCTTACAGGTGCTTAAAGGCAGTCTGGTTACTTGTCGCAGTCAGCTCCTGTGAACCAGAGCTAAGCTCTGCTTTTTAATTCCCTGGTCTTCACATTTTTCAAGATAGGGACTGCATTTGGCCATCTCCTTTCTTTTGTGCAACCAGGCTAGAGCCTGGCTGAACTTCTTGATTTTCAGCTTGCCTGCAGATAAAGGTTGAGGCAAAAATGTCAAGGCCAAGCATGCTTGATTGAACAACTTTGCACCCACTGAGGTGATCAGCCGTACCACCCCTAGCATCACAGCTTTGCTTCGGTTTTGGGGAAGCAGTATATGAGTCTGTATCCAAAATGTGAGGTCTCGGGTGATTACTTGCAGTGTAAATGAAATAAATCATGCATTGTTTGGTGTATCAGAGAAATAAGTGTACACAGACAGGCCTTATACTGGCCAAATCAGAAGCGCTGTAAACCAGTTCATCTGTGTTTACCCTTCTGCTCTGCATAGTACTGACCCAAGGAAGGGAGTCTGAATAGTATTTTAGTACCACTGTTTGGAGATAAAGTGGAACAGACAAATACCTCCTGGTGTATGTGTGAAGAGCTAACTGTGTCTGTAACTGGCACAAGCCTTTTGTGTAGCTATTTCTAGGCAAATAGGCTTTGACTGAGCCTTGGGGCTTGTTCTAGAAGATTTAAAAATATCCAGGGAGGTACCTTCCACTTGTATTCATGGGTAGTCTTAATTTTACTTAAAAATGACAAAGAAAATGCAGTTCAGGGCAGATTACAGAAACAGGAAAGCAAAAGACTGATAGAAGAGCTTAGTAGCAGAGAAAGGCATGGGAAAGAGGTCTCACAGGGGCAAAACGTGTGGAGTGAGCGAAGGCAGCAATGCAGGCAAGTAGAGTGAAGAAGGAAAAGGCTGTTGGAAGAAGCTGGGGGAAAAGGCACTGGAAGGCATGAAGAGAACAAAGGTAGTTGTTTGTTGGTGTCTTTTAAGGTTTGCAAAGACATCCTGCATATCAGGAAGCAGAGAGGCTGGTATAGAGAGGTGGAGTGAGACAAGATATAGGGTGCTTGCAAGAGCATCAAAATTACCTGGAAAATCTCTGCTTGGTGGCAGAATAGGTACGTTGTGTGAAGTACTTATGGTCTGTGTCTTTCGTGCAAGCTGGGTGCTGCTCATCATATGAGCTCCTGGTGGGGAGCATGGTGCAGCCTGCATGGCGGGTGGTGACACTAACTGGATCAGCATAACCAGCTCTTGGTTCTTTGGAGAAGAGGTGGAAGACCCTTTAGCAGAGACACTGTTTTTTAATACCAGCGTCACGTGTGCTGTCATCTTTCTAGCTATAAGGCAGACAGTCACCTGGGTGTAGCAAACTGTGTCCACGTCACCCTTGGGTCTGTTGTCAAACAACAAGCAGGAGCGTGAGGACTCCGAGCTTTGCAAGGCTGGGGACTTGTGCTGAGCTGGAGGGCACTGCTGCCCTGAAACAGGGCTCTAACTGTGGTTAAGGTGCAGTTGAATTTATGAGGGGTCACAGTCAGTAAGAACTGCCAGATAAAAAGGAAAAAAAAAACCAAAACAGAGAATATCTTTGGGTTCTGTGGTTATCCTCGTAGTGAAACCCTGTTGCATTGATTCATGACACCTGGGGATTAATCTGTCTTCAAGTACATCCGGCGTGTAAAGGGGCTCCATTTTGTCTTTTCACAACCTGAAATAAGTCGAGTGAAAAAGAATGTTCTCAAAGTTGAGAGACATCCAGTTCTGGAGATTGGTTTAGCCAGCTAGGGAGAACCAGCCAGCTGCAAACTCCAGATTTTTGTTCAGACGCTCCCTTTTATATCTGCAAAGGTGCTGCTTGGCACACTTCTGCAGGAGCTCATCATTCGCCCTTCTGAGCCTTCAGTTCTGGGTGGAACAGCAGAGTGACATGAAAGGCACTACGACCCAAAATGCAGGGAGAAATCTGAATCGGAATGTGAGAAAGGGGCTGTGATCATTTCCAAAGGCAGCAACGGGAATTTGTTCTGACTGGCTCGCCCCAGCCAGCGTACCGCCGGGGAGACGCAGAGGCAAGAGGTAGCTTAGGGGGAGAGATGGGAAGTCCGATGGGGTGAAATAGGGGAAAAAAAAAAAGCTGTGCACTAAAAATAAAAGAGCAAGATGTGTTTTTCGGAGGGCTTTGTCCCATGGGCGCTTAGTCACATCTTCACAAGAGCGAGTAGAGAAGAGAGTTAGGAGTGATAGAGGCCGAGACTTTTGGGGGAAGAAAGGTGCATTTTTACTGAAGAAAACACGTTGTCACCAACAGAGCAGACACAGAGCTGCTGAGTCCCATGGCCCTGCCAGTACTGATAGTGGGGACAGCCTGGTGCCAGCAGCCTGCTTTGAGGCTGGGGTGGGGATGAGACATGCTGCTAGCTGGGCCTTTCTCTGCCATCACACTTCGTCCTGATTCATGCAAGACCTTGCCAGGCCAATGCTGGTGTTGTCTTCAATAAAAATCAAGTGGGTACCCTACAGCATAAACAAACGTTTCCCTTCAGACTTGCTTGTATTACGTGAGCGTCACCGAGGCTGAAGGGCCCTTCCAGGACCTGCAGGGCTATGCAGGTCCCGACTCCAGCAAATGCTGCTTCTGGTCCTCTGAGGGAGGACAGAGCTGGTCCTCCACCCACCGCGGTAGCTGTCAGCAGTGATGAGGTCTGATAGGAGCCTGCACCTGTGTCTGAACTGAAGAATTACTGTGCAGCTGCCGTGCTGTGCCAGCACAAAGGTTAAGCTGCCCGGCACATGCAGGCTGGGGCTGATGGCTCCAACACTGCTGCTTATACATCTCAGGACTTGGCCAGGCCTCACCACTTTAGCTTTCATTCTTAGTAAGTCATGAAACGAAATGGAGTTTTCTTCCAAGTGACAGGTAAATCTTGGCCAGTCTGCAGCTGCTCTATGGGTATTGCTTAATTCTGTAATCCCTTTGCCCTCCGTTCCTTGGTGCAGTGAGTGCATGCTGGGAAGCACTGGAATGACAAGCGATTTCTCTGCGCCTGACACCTCAGCCGGGAGACTTGATTAAGTGAAAATATCTTAGCATTCATTTTTTCAGGCACAGAGAATAAAATACACCCAAGGAATCCACTGGGGCTGGGAAATATTGCAGAAACTCCCTGCTCTGCTGCCTGCCCTGCCTCTCAGGCCAGTGCCCCTGCTGTGCTACGTTCACAGCCAGCCTTATGGGAGGATGAGCGTTTGCTTTGCTCTTTCAGACTTTACTTGGGTGAACTAAGAAAGGTTTTTTCTGGGTCTGGTGCCTCTTCAGCACTCCTTACAGTGCTGTCTTCTACCAGTACTGGGAGAACCAGGTAATCCCATCAGCTCTCAAGGTACCAGCCTGGGGAGCCAGAGTGGCTAAGAGCTGCTCCCATCAAAAAGTCCCAAGATGATTCCCACCAGCATCTCTCAACCTGCCTCGAGTGACATTACTGCAGCTCTGGGGATGGTTATTAGTATTCAGTGGTACACTTTTAAGCAAAACCTGAGAAAGGAATTAATCTGTCAATAGGAATGAATATACTGGACAGTGATTTATGCAGATCCTGTAGTCAGAGTGACTGCATTCGTTTCAACTGCATCTCTCAGGCTTGTTCTCGGAGCCCATACACAAACTTGCATTTAAAGTAACATTACAGATGGCTGATCATTTATCCAACGCTTAGGTCCACGCAGGCCCTGCTACACTCAGAAGTTAAAGCTGAGGAGAGTCACACGCGTCTGTCACTTGTTACAAAGCCCAAATGGGAAGAGACATGGTCAGGGCACAGGGCTCTGGTTAGTTATCCAGAGCACACACTGGGTCCTATGGCACCCTGTGCACGCAGCAGCCTTAGCACATGCTTATTACTGCACAAGCACCGTGCTTTATCACGGGGTGTATGTGCAGAAACACAGGTACAGCTGTGTAAATGCTGCAGTGTACCTGTGGGAGTGGGAGAATATGCCCTTCCTGTATGGCTAGCACAGCTATAAAACCTTCACACCCGCCACGTGTATAGCTGAAAATCAGCAGAGGAAAGTTCGCTTGTGTGCACACGTGTATGGTGCCAGCCTGATCTGGCTGGTCGGGAAAGCGTTTTGCGGGTCAAGAGACATATGCTGTGTTTTTCACCATCCTCCTTATTTGTTGTGACACTTGGTACACGCCACTTCACAGGTCTGTATCTTTTCCCTGGTTTGTACGCTGAAAGCAACAGCAGCGTCGCCAATTGGAATTTTTTGTCATGTGTCTCGGTGATAATTTGTGCTTTACCAGATGCTTCTGCTTCTGAAAGCAAATTGTTCTCAAACTTTCTGTGTATTTGATGGCAGAGCAAGCCTTGAAAATATGGCTCGATTCACCCTGGAGGCTCGTAAAATGACAAAGAGAAGAGGCAAAATGAACTTTTCTTATTATTTGGAAATCCTTCCTATTTTCTAGGAAACTGATTGATGATGTTTGCATGATTCAGGGTTGTGAATGTTTATTGAAGTACTGACAGCGTTATTCAGCCTGGCATAGGTGGGAAACAGGGCCTCACCCCACGGAAAGGTGTTCCAGCTTTGTAGGCTACTGCATTTCATACTGTCACGTGGGTACATGTATAGTAGTTATCCCAGCTCTGCAATGAGAGCACATGGAACAAGCCCTATGAACGCGTATGTATTTATATAGAGTACAGAATCTGGAAATTGAGAGATGCTCCAACCCAAACTGCCAATGAATTGGAGTCACAGAGGAAAGTACTTTGAGACGTAATTGTGCAGCTACACCAGAACTGGGATCAGAGGAGGGAGAGCACAGTTAAATGAGCAAAGTCTCTCCATCGTGCTGTATGTGAGTGTGTGTCATCCCCCAGCCAGAGCCCGTGGATGACGTGCAGAGCAGCACGGCTCCGGTGGCAGCGGTGCGTCCGCATCTCCTGACTGAGCTCGGTGGTAGCCGGGGGCTTTTTGACAGGGAAGAAACAAAACAAAGCAAAAACAAACAAGGCAGTGCTTCTGCCGTCACAGCTCATTTCAGTTCCCACTGTAAAATAAGAGTGCAGAGTGCAACAGAAAGTAGGCTGCCTCGTAATAGACATGATTTTAATATCTCAGGTAGGGGCAGCGCTGGTCCTTACTGTTCTCGCAGGCAGTGCTGGCTGTCCATGGCTGCCAACCCATGAGCACTACTGCTGCATGCATGCAGACATCCTTCCCACTCCTCCCTCCTGCTTTCCTCTTGCTTTCCCATCTGCAGCGCAAAAAACACGCTTGCTACCTGCTGGATTTTCCTACCCACTTTGCAGGTGGGAAGGGAGAGGCGTCAGTTATTACCCCGTGCTTTCCATCCCCCAGACTGGCTGTATTCTGCAGTAAGCTTCTCTTGTAATTGTTGGGATTATTACCGTTGTATATTTTATACCTATGCATGCACACACACACATATGTGTTCATATATATATATGCATATATATATGCATATATATATGTATACACACACACACACATATATATATATTCTTCAGTCTCCCTGTGCAGCTGAGAGACGCAACCAGGATTTATCTCTGTAATGAGAAAAGGGAGATAGGGAGAAGTAAGGGCATTTTTCTCTGACTTGGACTGTAAGTCATTTTGATATTCATTGTAAAAGATGCTTTTCAAATATTTAAATGTATGTGTGCTCACATATCAGTTCTTCAGGATGGATTGTATGCGATGTAATCACAAGTTTATATCCCTTGCGCTCTGTGATGTTCTCCTGTATGCACTCCTTTGGTAACTTCATCTGAGAGAGGTGGAAAGATGGAACTGGGATTACTCCCATAGCCCATGGTCTGCCATCGTCTCCTTTATTGGGAGAGAAATACACTCACCCTTGACCAGCGTGCTCACACCTTCACCTGGCACAACCAGTTCTGGGAGTGGAGTGAGTTTAAAGCAGCTGAGCCCTCCTGGAGAAAATGCTTTTACACCCCCATGGGAAAGGCTGAGCTGGGATTTTGTTCGATGATTAGCTTGGTGTGCTTGGTTATTAGTTGAAACAAAGGGCACTTCAGCTGAGGCGGGAGGAGTGTACAAATTTAGAGGTACCGACGCCACCTCTCCAGCTTCACCCCGGTCTGAAAATCTCCTCTTGCAACTGGGTGAGCGGTAGGGCGGGCACGTTGGCTCTGAGTCAATGTGGCCGGGGAATGAGGCTGGCCCTGCCGCGTGCAAACCCTCCCCCTTCGTCCTTGGAAGGTCTGCTCTCTGTCAGGTGTGCCATCCCGCCATCTGCTCCCAGCACCGAGCAGCTGGCACGATCGCTGTAAAGGCTGGCAGGAGTGGCCTCCCAGCCGCGTGAATGACAGCACACGCCACTGCTTCCTTGGCACAGAGAGCTGTGATTGTAGCTGGGAATTGGAGGCTTGTAAACCTGCTGGCTCAGAGTTGGGGGAACAGCTCTTCAAGCACCCTCCAGACACAGGAACCTTCCCCAGTTCCCCACAGGCACCCTCATGTCTGCAGGGAATTGTGTGCCCGTGGCTGGGCACACAGCTGCGGTGCAGAGGGAGTGAGGACGGGTTGGCAGAGAGCTGCCTCCTCAGCTCTGAGTTTTCCTCCATTCCCAAGGCAATATACTAAATCCAGAAGAAAACTGAAGGATCGTTTTCAAAGTTTAAGTTCTGGCTGATGTAGTTAAATAGGCTCTTGGGTACCAATGCTGGGAGATGTTGTGACCTGTCTGTGTTTGTGGGAACCACAAGTGTGAAAACCGGGTCCACATATGAAGCAATGTGCTGTAGAAATTCAGACATATTTACACGTGGAGTTCAGACTTGTCCTTAACATTCCTGGGAACACCTCTTTTAGCTGGAGAGGCATTACTTACCCTGTGAAATGGATGTCAAGCCTTATTTAAGCATTGTGCATTCTGTAAACAGGCTGGCTTGGGAGAATTGCTCTGATTTTATGCCTTGGCCAAAGCATTCTTTATCCTAATGTTTACAAGGTGCCATTGTTTTTCTGTTTCCGTTCCTCGGTCTTGGAGAATCACCACTGAGCATAAGAGGTGTAAAGATCCTTCTCCTTGTAAGTAGTTATCAAACCAAAGAGAGATGGCAGCAGATAGAAAAGGGAGGAGGCCCAGGATTTGAGCTCGTATTGCAAGAGAGGATCTGGATCTTGAGGGTTGCATGTCCTAGGTGAGGAAGCCAGCTACTTGCTTGTGTCCCTGTATGGCAAAAATATTCCTTGTAGGAAGGCTCCTGCTGAAAGCTCAACGAAAGCTGCTAACTGTGAACGACTTTGGCTTTTCTTATGAATTGGCTTGTTACCACTCAAGTCTTTCATCCAGACACTCCCAGGCACTTCTGAGACTTAAATATATGCTCTTCCTCATTTTGAACTCTGTTCAAAAGTCCTTTTGAAGGTCCAAGCTGGAACCCTGGCCCTCACTAATCCTTCTCAGTTGGTCCTCGTTGCTCTTAGAGCACCTTGAAAACGTGGCTGTAAAGATATGGAATAAGTTCTTTGCCCTGTTTTCTGCCCTCGGAGGAGGGGGGCTTCACATTCTATGAGCTGCTCTCATGCCTTGCCTGTACCACCGCTCATCAGCACAGAAGATCTGAAAGGATTGACAAATAGATTAATACCTGGCAGCTATGGCTGAAACTAGCTACCTCTGAACGGGCAATCATTTATCACTAAATTACTTTCTCTAAGCCAGGTAATTTCTGATCAACATGCACAAAAACAGAGACACAACAGTGATGTGATGTTAACCAGAGGCCATTTCTATTCCCTGGGCCGGTGCAGCAATGAATGCAGAGAGAATTGTCACTTGAGAGGTTTATGAAGCTTAATGAAAAGTGACATTGCAGGATGCTGGGGAGGGAGGGGTCCATAAGGTTAGGTCTCATTTGTCTGGTAACGAGTGAAATGTGGAGAGGACATATGACTGGAATCGTTGCAGGGCTGGCATAGCCGGAGTGGGGGATCCTCGTGCTGAGAAGGGGTAGGCGAGAGGTGAAGACAGAGCAGAGACCAAAGTGGGTGAGCTTTGTGGTAGCCTTGCTTTGGATGGAAGCAAGAGTAACCACATGCAAAGAGTTTCTACTGTGAAGAGGGTGATGAGAGGTGAAGCGTGCCTGAAGGAGAAGCACGGAGCGAGATACTTCTGAAATTGTCAGCTGTTGAAAGCTCAGCACAGAGATGCAAATCCAGGAGTTGCGGTGTGGTATGACTGATGTCAGTTCTGTCGGCACTGGACCAAACTAGGAGCTCAGTCCAAGCCTTTTCGGAATCTGGGACACTCAGTTCCAACATGATAACTCCTGAAAAAGAATGTCTTTTGCATTTAATGAATTTTAAATGCGCTGCGTGTCTTTAGGGATCTTTAAAATTCAGATGAGTTAGAAGAGGCATCTCACCTCCCAGAATAGGGCCTGGTGGAAAGGAGGAGCACAAGGGCATTTCTGTGTGCCAGGAGAAGTCACGATGAAGTTCTTAACAGCGTGTCTTGGCTAACGCCATGCCAAGCGCCATTGATGAGACACGTCTGTAGTATATCTCTGTGGCCATGCAAGGTTAATTTTATTGTGCCTCATAGGGATTCTGTAATTGATGTGCATGCATACTTTTAGGCTGTGCATGAGTGTCAATGCAAAGTAAGACGCTCCCCATTAACCTTCCGAGCTTCCCCTCTCCCTCTTCTGCTCCTCGGGGATTGCTAGGCAAGGACCTTGAGCGTCTCAGCAGGTGCCTTTTCCCTAGTGCTCCATACCTGTCCCGGTAGTTCCCAACTGATACCTGGAAAGAGGGGAGCTGCTAAGATGCGTAAGGTTTGTTTCTTGACAAATGTCCCATTTTCACAGGCAGTTGAACTGAACTGCAGCTTGTGCTCCGTTCAAACATGTCAATAAACATTATTGCAAAGACGTACAAGCAATAATGGGAATGTATAAAACTCACCTTTATTACTTCTTGCCATGAATTTACACGCTGCTCTAAACAGCTTTTACTCCTCCAGGGGAAAGCCTTGGGATTTTGCCTTTACCAGCATGCTGATTTTCCCTGGTTTATACCAGAGACCCATGCTGCCTTCTCTCTCTTTGCACCACAAGTGCTGGGGACAGAAGCTATGCAGCAGAGCTGTGAGTACATGACTTAAGTTGCAGCCTGGCTCAGTTAAAAGCTGAAGAGGTGAAGTTGCCATTCTCCAGGATAAGCTGCTACAAATGTTATTGCCCGTCCTTTGCTTGATCACACAATGCCAAGGAGTAAATTACATTCGACAGTGCGGTGCAAGGGAACAGCTCAATTCCCCTCTAGCTGTAGCTTCACGAGTGCGGTAGTTGTATTTCTCCATGTAGGGACTGAGGCTGCTCGCTGCACTCCTGAAACACTCACTGATGTTGGTTGAGGTGTTATGTGAACAGGGTGCATCCAGGCTTTTCATCAGTGGTTTAGCACTGATTTTTCCTGCAGTGAGAGGTGTTCAGCAGCACTCTTTCAGTGTGAAAACATCGTGGAGAACACGAGGGTAAAACCCACTCCGAAGTTGGTCTGCGGCAAAAGCGGGGTAAAAAGAAACACAGATGTGAACTAAAGATTCCCAGTCTGGATTTCTTGGTAATTGGGAAGCATGGATCAGGAAGACTAGCAGCACACTAGGAAAGAGGTGTTCCCTGTCTTTAGGACAATTATGCTTTTTGTTGCAACACTAGAGTGCAGGCAGCTTTGCTCTAAGCTAGGAATTCCTTTCCTTCCTCTCTGGGGTTCAGCGTCTGCCCCTTGTCTTGTACCTTGTCTAATAATTACAGCAGAGACTGCAGCTTTGCTCTGACTTCACACAGGACCAGCCACAACGGCTTGCTCTTGGTCCCAGTGTGTATTCTCTGTTTCCTTTATCAAATCACCCGGTACTCCAGCAGGACTCTACTCATACTGACTCTCGACATGAACTGTGTACTCTTGTTATTTTATCCTGCTGTCACATATGCTCTGCTCGAGGAGATCCTTCTGCTTGGGGAAATCCCTCTGCTTGAGTGCCAGCTCCTATGGGTGGGTGAAGGACCGCTGGGAGCTCTGTGAGGTGGAGGTTGTACGTAGCGGTTGCCTTTCCCTGTGGCCTGGCTTGCCCAGGAGCACAGATCCTCTCCACTGCCTGGGCTGCTGCCCAGTTTCCCAGCTCAGTGCCAGTGGGCGGGTTGTTAGTTCGGCTGTGGTTGCTGCTCACGGAGCTCTCGCTGTGCTTTGCTGCCCATGGCACTGATGCCACTGTGTAGGACCCATGGCTCAGCTCTGCCTGTTGGCCTGCTCTCCTCCAGAGCCAGCACTGCCTGCCAGCAGGCAGGGCTCTGACAGTGCTTTAACAGCCTGAGCTCTCTAATGGCTGCCACAATCCTGTGTGATGCATCCCTACGGGCTGACCTCCCTCTGTAGCCTCCTGTCATTTGGTGACGTGGGCCCAGAGCTGTCTTTTGGTGCTCACAAAGCCAGCAGCTGCTCGGAGCTCAGAGAAGCATCACAGGGTTTAGGCCAACCTATTCCTATAGCAACATCTGAACGTTGATGGCTATGTTGGCTAATCTGGCAGGAAAAAAACAAAAACAAAAACAAACAAACAAACAACATCAAAAAAAAAAAAAAAAAAAAACAAGGGAAAGATGGGAAAATTTGGCACTTGGTTTCCTTCTTCCCAACCATGGTCTCACTGTAGCTTAGAGCACCTTGAGCAGGCCCCGCAGTTGGCCTTGATTTAGAGACTGGGCTTCTTTGGCTCATTTATGGTATCTGGTAAAATATAATGGCCCATCCTTCCCTGTCCATCTGTGTCAGTCACTGTGTTTCTGCCTTGCTTCTTTTTTGTTGTTGTTTTCTTCTGGTTACCTAAGATACGGTGGTACACTTACAGGCAGGAAGGGAAGCATCTGTGAGGTCAGCCTGAAGTAAGTAGGTCTAGGCTTTAATAGGGCCCAGGGAAGGCTGAGGGAAAGCTGCAAGGCTCTCATGAGGCAATAGGCCATGAAGCTTTGATCCTAGGGCATGTTTACCCGGACTTAGGCACTGCATTGCAGCAACTAACCAAAGAAAGTACTTCAAAATTTATTTTTAAAGCTACATGCATGGATTTCTGTACTCATGCTAGCCCAGTAGGCTGACTGTATCCCAGTCGTTTCCAGCATCCTGAGCTGCAGACAGTCTGAGCACAACTTAGAGCAGCTGTGAAGTTGCTGCACTGATCCATTCAATGGATGCAGGAAGCATGAAAGTACTGTGATCTTTAATTTTGTGAGGACTGATTTTGTTTCAGTCTTCTGAGGATCACATCTGAGTTTCTGCCTCATCACAAAAAAACACATGAGAAATAGGGGTGATGGCTAATAGAGGAAAGGCAATGGTTGAAGATTGCATCAAGCTGGCGGAGATCCTAACATTTTCTAGAAAAGGGATCACAGTCAGAAAGCAGCTGAGGTATGAGGCTTCTGCTTTCAGGTCTTAAAAAGTTTGGGTTCTCAAAGTGTTGCCAGATGAAAGCCAGTTCCTATGGCAGCTGGGAGTGGGCTGAGACTTCTTTGCTAGCTGAAATCACACCATCCACATGAAAAAGGAAAGAAATCCCTCCTTCCCCAAGCAAACAGATTTTCCTTTGTTTCCATCAGCACTGGAGTTTGAAGTCTGGGAGATACTAGGAGTGTGAGACGTTTTCATGTTTATGGCATGGATATATGTGGATATGGCTCCGCCTCTTTGTCTGCATCTTTGACCTGTGTGCTTGCATGGGGTGGAAGAACAGGGAGAAAGTAGGTTTATTTTGTGTTATAAATGGAAGCATAGGTGGTCATGATGATCAGATAAGCAACTACTGGGTTAAGATATCTTCATACACAGAAGCTAGCTCTGTTGCAGCTGCTGGCATTGCTAGTGCACCGCCCTGGGACTTAGCTTGCAATGATTGTGTTAAAAATGAGCCAATTTGTATATCTCATCAGAGTTTGCTCTGAGAAGCGCATTGTGCTATTAGTACACTTTATACCACAGGAAAGATATATATTTAGCTAGATCCATTACTTGACTAACAAACAGTGCTGCAGGGACGGCACAGGCAGAGCTAGGCATTTGAAGGGGAAGGATGCTTGAAGAGCTGTGCAAGGAAGCTTGTTATAAAATAGAGCAGGTTGTGTCAAAGCAAAGAGAAGAGGGCTCAAAGAAAGAAAATGAGGAAAATCGGTTGAAAGCAGAGAGGGAGAAAAAGGCAATGAGAGAGCAAGACCAAAAATGGAGGCTGGAGTAAAGGAGAAGCTTTATCTAACGAGAGGGAAGGAGAAGAAAGGAAATTGTATGTGGAAGAAAAAGGGCAGACATCTGAGCACTGAAGAGCTCATGAAAAAGACAGGATCGGTGTCTGCAGAGGATCTCAGAGAGTCATAGAAGGTGAATTAAACATGGCCCCAAAGGGCCCAGAATCTCTGAGCAGTGCAGGAAAATGAGTCTGGGAAGGAAATAGTGAGCTACAAGTGAAAGTGGTGGCTGGATTCTAAGTCCCCATAAGCAGGCAAGTTGTCTTTGTATTTGTGAGTAAAGTGCTGTGCACTCCTGTGCTACAGAGTGCAAGTGATTTGTACCTGATAAACAAGACAAGGGAGGTTAGAGGGGAAAGGATACGCAAACATGAAAGGGAGAAGTGTGTTACATTTATTTTGAAGGGTGGAAGTGTTTCATGGAGAAGACACCGGTGCCTGGCTATCAAATTCCCTAGGTTTTATTCCTGGCTGTGCTATAGACTGACTTTGAGGCCCTACAGAAGTCCCTTCACCTCTCGGAGACTGTTTTTCTCACTTGTGCTGTGGGATGATGATACAAACACGCGTCAAGCACAGGTGAGGAGGTTAAATGCTCACAGTCATCCCCCCCACTGAGCTCGTGTTACTGTTATCATCGTCATCATCTTTTACAGGTGACACAGTGACACGTCCCTGCCTGCAGAGCAAAAGACAGGCAGAGAACCAGGAGGCTGCTCTCCCTGCCCCTTCCCACTCCTCTCTTGCCACCAGACCCGGCTGTCTCAGCACCCTGGTGCTGCTGGGTGCTGAGGGGCATAAGCTGGTAGCAGCGCTAAGGGCTGGGTGGGTTTCTGCCCACCACGGCTGCCCGCAGTGCCTTCTTACTCAGCTAAAGCTGCTGACAGCTATACTGCTATTTATTTATTTGGCTGCTGAGGACAGAAACAGCAGGAGATAATCATAAGAAAATCATAAAAAAGGAGGGAAAACCAGCAGATAATATTCTGCAGAGGGATTTAACAGGGTGAAAAATTGTCTCTTGCCAAACTGTCTCTGACACTAAACACTGCCTCCGAGATCTTCACTCTTCCTCCTCAACGGAGGCTTAAGGAAAGAGACAGGCAAGGCTCTGAGCCAGCGTCTGGGGGTTTGGAAAATATGACAGGCAGGAGCCTTTTGTTTTTTTTTCTCATCAGCATGCTTTTCCGAGGCATGGATGTCATCAGTCATTCGGGCTGCTTCTCTCCGAGCAGGACCATCCCCTCCTCCTGCCACAACGAGTTGAGAGGAGGACGCTTGGGACACGCCACTCTACTTCCCATACCCCAGTCTTTCAACTGAGATGAATTCTTGCCCTGCGCTGCAAGAGCACGGTCAAATAGCTGGAAGCACTGTGAGCAGCTTGCTGCCGCTCACAGGAGGCAGGAGTTTCAAAACTAAACCTGAGCTTGATGCTGCAGTCTGGCGTCGGCGAGGTGGGACTCACTTGAACAGAGGTGGCAGATGAGATTTAATTCAGACTGGGCAGATCCTTCCTGCTGAAGCTGTCTTTGTCACATTCCCCTGCCTTGCTGAAAGCTCCCTCTGTCAGGCAGAGGGGTCGAGCCTTGGGAAGCGTTGCTGTGCTGCTGTCAGGCTGTCATGGTGTTAGAGTACAACGTAAACTGTATAGTTTTGTGTGGTATGATGATGAAGTAGGGCAGCTGCCTGGGTCTGGCTAAGATGGGATGTGCCAACTCATCTTCTGGGATAGGCTGAATAGACTCAATCATGTGGCTGCTTTCAGGAAAATGTGAAAAAAAAAAAACCCACAAAACAACAACAACAAAACCCTTTTTTGTTCTGCTTTCCAGCACAAGAAGCTTGATGGGAAACAGTAGTTAGTCTGTCAGACTCAGAAAATCTGTATTTGAGTCCCATCACTGCTAGAGGCTGCAAGTTTGACTTCAAAGACATTGAATCTTGCTGTTTCCCTCTTTCAGATGGGCACAGTAGTTCTTTCCAGTCTCCCAGGAGGGCTGGTGAGCATTCTGCTTCTTCACGTGTGAGGTGCCTCGCTACTGTGTTGGTGATGGAGATCTTGCAAATGCCTGGTCAGATTTCCTGAAAACAGCTGCAGATGGATGAGATCTCTGAGCTCCCATCTGTCTGCTGCCCCTTCTTGTAAGGGTGTTCCCTGTACACTTTATTTCCTGCGTATGTCCCAAGCAGTGAGGTTTCTCCTAAGGCAGTTTCTTACAGCCTTCATAGATCTTGCTGGAGTAGAGGAAGAGACCACACATCAGGCTATGTGTTGTGCTTCAGCCCTCAGCTAGATGACTCTCTCTCTCTTAGTCTGTAATCTGCATCCATCCAGCTTTCTCCAGGGGAAAGCAGAATGGCTGTTGAGCTCTGCAAGGCAGTCAGAAAATGAGGGAAGATGTTCTTCCAGGAAGTACTGAGGTGGGCATCTTCACAGGACAAGCCCCAAAGACTTGCCAGAAAACCAGTATGCCCAAATCTGGCTTAAAACCCACATTTAAACAACCCTCTTTTCTGGGAAGAGATTCATGTGGAGATAAGTTGGCATGATCACTGTTTAGCTGGCTGAATATGGCATCTCTCTTCCTCAAGGCTCTTGTATTGCAGAAGAACTAATGCAGATTCCCTCATCTCTGTGTGGAAGAGCTGCGGTTTAATTTAAACAAGGATCTGTGTTTACCACCAGGGGTTAAAGTGCATCAGTGAGGTCTACACCTCAAACTGAAGCAGCATTTTAATCAGCAAAGCGCAAAAGTAAAGACTCTTTACCTATGCAAATCACAGTCCCTTGGTGTTAAGGGCTCATTTGCGACACGGGGATGCAGGGAGATGTAGCACTACAGGTATTTCTGCTTCCCCGTGATGGTGAATGGGGAGGAGAAGTTTGGTGGGGGTTTTTTGAGGATTTCAGGGTTCAGGGAATACAAAAGATGCTTAAAAACAGCCCATGCTCCTCCTAGTCCTGCCCCACGGCTAGCATCAGACTATCAAGCAGCAGTCTGCCCAGTTTGAATTAAATCTCATGTGTGGCAAGAATAATATCATAAAGCAGCGTGTCTCCAGAACGAAGTCACTTTCCAGTTCTCCACTAAAGCACATGAGGTGTGCTCGAAGTTCATCCTGTCCCAAAATGCTGTCCTTTTGTGTATCTTTTTGTAAAGACAGAAATGATCCTCAGTGATAACTATACCAGAACCAGATAGGATACAACGGAGAGAATGCATTTTTCCTCATGCCTACGGCTCTGCAGTTCACTGTGGTATCTTTGATCAAGCAGCTCACTGACAAAGCTGTTTGTGGGACAGTGTCCTTTCTCTGAGATATTTTGCATGTGCTGCGCAGTGTATCTGAACCCATTGTGCACCAGCAGTCGAACAAACAGTTTCAGCTTCCTCCAAACCAACTGTGCTGCCTTTAGAAGTGCTGGAGGAAGCGTGAAAAAATCCTTCCTGTTTGAAAGTCCTGAAGTGTTGGACAGCAGGAGATCTGCTGCTGATAGACTCTTGTTCTTTGGCAGTGTAAAAGAGAACATAAATTACCCCAACTGACCGGCACTTTAGAAACATGACTTACATTCTTAAAAAAGAAGGGCAGATGAGGACAATAAGATCCCAGGAAACTGTCAAAAATGCCGCTGCCAAACCCGCTCAGAGCTCCCAGCGTGATCCATTGTTGCTGGGAACTCTTGTTTGAGCCACTCTTTGTGCCCTGGACATGCTCTGGCATTGCTATTTACAGAGAAAAATGGAGAAGGGCAGGGGAACGCGGCAGGCTTGGGAACACCAGCTATTTACATGGGAACAGTGGCATTAGGATCAGGAAGTATAGGGCCACCATCCGATTGCTTCCCTAATAGCCTGCCTTGACAACACATGCCTTTGTACTGCCATTGCCCCCAGAGGCATGGTGTCAGGAGTGTTAGCAGAGCAGTTTTTGAGCTATTGAATTGTTGTCACAGTGTTGGCATAGGGACCGTGGTAGATTTTAGTGACGGCTGGTGCATCACCTCTCATCTGAGTGTGCTGACCATGCCAAGCCTGGGCTCCAGGCGTGCACTGCCTCTTCCCTCTGCTCGGGGAGGCACAGCGAGCTCACCTGGGTTGTCCTCAGGTCACTTGAGTATAGCTGGGCGGGTGACATGTTGCCACTAATGGCTGGACATGAGCTGCATGCACAGTGCAGGTGTGGAGTTATCACCTAGATTCTCTGGACACTAACGTTTCTGTGGCCTGTATTTGTCCCACCACTCACGTGGGCTCGTGTGATGCTGGTGCTGGCCACAGTCAGCAGCACAGGCACTGGGAATGGATCAGCGCTGCAGATAAGCTGCAGTAAATGCAGGGGCAGCAAGCTGCCGTGGCATTTGGAAAGGCTTATTGCTTTCCACTTTATTTCGATGTGGGAGGGCCAGTATCAGCTGCCACTGACAGCCATTCCGTTTTGATTTTAACCAAATGGAAATGAATACTTTTCAATGGACTGGGTTAACAGCCTCCTCCTACTTCTCTGCTCTCAACACCAAATTGTTGCCCATTAATCCCTTCATCCCATCATCGGCGTGACCCGCAGCATCAGCTGGGTATCACAGGGGCCTGGCTTACAGTCTCTGGTTGTCCAAGCAGGCCGAGCACCCGCAATTCCTTCTGTGCCAGAATTTCAGGCTGCCATTTCCAGCCCTACATGTTTAATGTCGGTTCAGGGCACCAAGAGGTGTGAGCCACTTCAGAAAACTGCTTTCGTGGTGATTCATCCACGTTTAGACAGACATCCTCTGACACCACTAGCAAAGAAATGTGGATCTCCTGGCTCTCCGCTATACAGATCTGTTTTTCGCCTATGCCATCTGGCTTTTTTTCTCTACCACATATATAGTGAGTGTGACGGTGGTAGTCAAGAGGACGGTGATCTCCTCATTAGGGGCAGAAAGAGGAAAGAAAACAGGATCCAGCATGACTCTGACTGTTTCAGGCCACTGAGCCCGCTTCAGGGTGGAAAACAGGAGGCTTGGGTTTGTCAGAGCAAAGCTGCAGCAGGGATCAAAGGCTGCCACTGGTGGCCTGTCACCGGTGACTGATTCTTGCTTTCTCTCACCTGCGTCCCAAACTTCATATCTCACGGCCAATGCCTTCCCCTCTCTATATTCCCTTCACACGCCGGCACTCAGCCGGCAAGCGGAGAGGCAGAGAGCGAGCGCGAGAGCTGGCAGGGAGTCAATATATTTCAGTGTTTTATTACTACGGAGCTGAAGTAGCATTTAGTTGGTTAGGCTCAGCACAGAGTGAGCAGTCTAAAGTGACTCAGATATCGGGGACAACGATTAAAGGCACAACACAAAATCCATGGATTAATTAGCAGGTCAATGGTGGTTGAGTAGTTATTGCTAAATTACAAGGTTGCATGTACGAGAAGGGATTGATCACTGGATCTGCCAGCTTCTCTGGCTATGTGTTAGAGGTGGGGGTCAGTGAGGTGGATTCACATTGCTGTGGGGACTGGAAAAGTGGTCAAGAATGGTAGGGAATGGTGCTGCCCAGGGTTTACCTGCCCCTTGCATGAGCACATGTGTTTTGTCTCTTTGGTGGAGGTTCAAAATGAACTGCCAGGCAGCTGTGCAAAGCCCACTGGAATGCCAACAGGATGGAATAGAGGGCAGCCCCAGTGAGTGGAGTGGAGGATGTGATGGGCATCCTTAAGGGTGGATGGATGGAGTCTCCTTTCAGTGCAAGGAGAAAAGGGAATGTTGGAAGCTGTTGGGAATGGAAGTTCCAAAAGTAGGGCTTAGGCAAAGTCTGAAAGGGCATCAAGACACACTTGCCTCCACTCTTACTGTGGAATACTGGACAATTTTGTGGAGGAAAATGTCTATACTTATCTATGTATCTATCTATGCACGCAAACGTAGAAAGGTATACACACACACACAGACCACAGCTTCCACGTTGGGAAGAGGCTTGAAGACAAAGAATTGCAAACAGCTCCTTTCCAGCAAAGAACATGCTGGAAACAGGCACTCTTCCCTTTGAGGGCACAGGAGAGTTTGGAGAGGGACAAAGTCCTTCCCTGGGTGTGGGGCGGAAGGGAAAACACCATTTTTTCCCCCACCACCATGATCATTAGCAGCTCTGTAGCGATGACAGCTGGAATTGATCAGAAAGAAGAAAATTACCCCCAAGGTCTCCACGTAAATGCAAAGCAGGCTGCTGAGGGGGGGGTGGGGAGAGAGAGAAAGGGAGAGGGATGCTGCCTAATGGATAGAGTACTGGGGGACTCCATGTGCTCTGTGTTGGGAGCTCACCAGATTGCTCTAATGTGCAGAATAATCAAGCCGTCAGAGCCCTCGCTCCAGCTCTGCTCGGAGGCAGGCAGCGCCGAGAACATTTTATCTCATTTCCAAATGACTTTTTATGCCCAGTAAAATGCTGTTTTCATATCAATTAATAATTCAGCTAATAACACAATTAAGGAATCCGCCTTTTGCTGGGAGCCATTTCAAGGAGACGGCAGGGGAGGGGCAGGCATAGCATCGGGAGGCTTCAGGCTGATGCTTCGCTGCACTTGTGGGTCGCTGCTCCTGCGCAGAGTTATCCGATAATTAAATGTGCGCGTTGGGGAAGCCAAGAGTTATGGGTCTTGTGTCTCTCCATGTGACAAAGGCACTGTGCATCTGTTGGCAAACACTTAACTTCTCTTTGAGCTTCAGTTTGCCTCTGAAAAGTAAGGTTTGCGCTGCTGCCGTGCCGTGTTCTGCAAAGGGAACGTGTTGCTAAATGTTCGGGTGCTGCTGTCACACAGGCCAGATCTTCCTTATGAGAAGATATAGGCCGTGTTAGGGCTTTGCAGAAACAAAATACCAGGGCTTAGTGGGTCAGCTGGGATTTATTGTCTACCGTGTACCAGCAGAAGTCTTGGTACGTTCAGAGCCAGCTATTTTTATCCTGATTATGAGAGTCCAAGGGTGAGGCCTATTCTGTAGATTTCATATTGGCTAAGAATATGATTATTACTAATTTGAAACTGATGCAATTATACGGGTGCAAATCTTGATATGAGCAAAGCAATCTTTTTGTAAATGTGCCGTGAATATATATATAATCTATTTCTTTCTTTCCCCATACTTTGCAAGCCCGACTGCACCTCCTCTAGGGTATTCTGTGATAGCGGCTCTATTCCATTATAGTTCAAATCGTACAGTGCATGACGGTAGCCAAAGCTTGTGTAGGACATTTAACTTCTGCTCTGTGCTATCCAGAAGTGGTACAACAGAGCCATAGTAAATGGGACATACAGTATCTGAACATGAAAATGTTGGTTAGGCTTTGTTCAGAACCAAGCAGGAAGGTATCTATCTTTTCCTCTCTCAGGACCTGACCCTTGGTGTAGTTGCTTTCCCCCATCTTTGGCAGTTTGATTTACCTCTTGAAGGCAGGTTAACTTTTGGGAATAAATAAGCAATCTCTATTTAGTTATTTATTGCTTGCAAAGGTTGAGTTCTGGCTGACTGATTGATGGTTCTGTCTCCAGTTCTATAAATCAGCACTTGAGAATGTAGCACATGCTAGCCGCAGTCTGACTGAACATGAAACTGGTCACAAAGGAAGTTCTAGTACTGCTTTAGACCTGCTTAGCTTCCTCTCATCCTCGCTAACATTCCCCTTATGTCCTCTCTCTGGCTTATTTAGGTGGGAGCTCTTTGCTGGACTGTCATTATATGTCAATGCTGTATTGCAGACAAAAGAACTCTGTCTTCATGACAATCTTTAGATATAGGGATGTCAGGGATCTCAAGAGATCATCTGTTCCCTCCTTTAATCTCACAGCAGAACCTCCTTTACCTAAGCCTAGATTATCAAAGCCTTTCATTGCAACCACAGTTCAGATAATAAATGTCAGTAATACAGCGTCAAGAGGCAATAATTCTCTTCTGATTTTTCTGACATTGCTGTTGCCTCATCAGTTTGTGCTTGTTTTGTTGTGTTCTTTTTTGTTGTTTTGTTTTGTTTTTAAGCAAAATTTGCATGAAATATGCCAGTGTCCCTGAACCCCGTTAGATTAGTTCATTTCTGAATCTATGGGAGTCAACAGTACAATTTCAGTCTCTTCCAGAGAGGATGAAAGTATGATACCTTCGTGAAGAGCAGCTGTCAGCTGCAACAAACTGGATTAGATCCAGAGCCACAAATGGTCCATGACCCAATCCACCCCTTCCTTAGCAAGGGGACCCTTTCCTGCTGAACTTCCTTTGGCTAGGTTTTGAGATCTCTGTGCCCTGCTGTTCACAGTCAGAATAATTTGTTCCCTCCCTGTGGTTAATGTTGTCATAGAGCCTCTCTTGCTCCTTTTTATTATTATTTTTTTTTTAACAGAACAAGATGTTGAGGAAAACACCTGCTCAGTTTTGCTTTTCTTAATGAATAATCTGTATAACATTAAATAGCACCACAGAGCATTAAATACCAGGAGAGATAGTGGCCATGTGGTAAAAGCGCTAGCATAGATCATTCATGTCAGGAGTCTCCTAACGAGGTGCCTGGATGTGGGAATCACCTGGGAAATAAAGATAACCAGCATCTGTACGTTTCAGGGAAATCCACTAACTGTATTTTCTCTCTTTCTTTCTTTCTTTTTCTAGGTAAGTGAAGCTTTGGTTTTCCTGTGCAATAACTACTAGTTGACTGGCCCTTGATGAACTGAGAAACTGATGTGCCTTGGCTCAGAGTCAGCAGTGAGAGTCGTCCAGTCTCAGAT